>NC_081180.1:139865621-140128612 GCF_029867415.1 Vicia villosa | reverse complement strand
TTTGTTGCTGAAGTATGCTACTCCTTTTATAGCCAAAAGGCTGCTTGGAAGTGAAGCAAGAAGCTATAGTTGTCTTTGTTGAAAGTTTGGTTCTTTAATATTAAAAAACTTTGAATTTTTGACCAAGCCTTGACTCCATTCAATGCTCTTGTCTTGGGCATCAATCTTCTGCAGAAAATTGAAGATTTTGGAGGTGAGTCATACTTGGAGACCAAGTCACCAATTATCCATGCAATTTTCTTTTGATTTTAATCTTAAAATAAGATAAAATCATGTCAAAAATGGATAATATAGATGTGGGCTTTGTCTTGGTCGTGGGAGGCCCATAGTATCATGGCAAAGATGTTTGGACCATAAAAACTTGGCATCTTTTGGAAAAAAAACATTTTTGAGCAATGTTGATTTCATGCATTTTCCCAAAATTTAGCCAACTTCAACAAGGTGTAAATCCTTCAATTTTTGTCATATGAAGGAGATCTTGCACTTTTTGGAAACCTCAAAGAGTCCTCTAACCAATGTCTTTGGTCTCATATCAAAATGATTTTTGGTTCTCCTTGTGTGTCCATTTGAAAAAAGTGTCTTTTTGTTGACTTTGAAAATGACCTGTAATGTCTTTGGCCATATTTTTCAAATGGTGAATGCTATGACCATGGGATCAATTGCATTTGAAAGATAATTGAATTTCCTTCAAAATGAGCTTTGGTTGACATTTTTTGGATGAAGGATGAGAGAGTTATGATCAGTCAAAGTTGAGTTGACTTTTCAGGCAAAAACCCTAATTTTGAATCTTAGGGTTTTGTTGATTTTTGATCTTTCCTTGATGAATTGTGATCATCCAATGATCAAATGTTGAATCCTTTGACAAAATATGGACTTTGACAAAAAATTTCATTTTTGACTGTCAGTTGACTTTTTTGGTCAAACGGGTCGTCTGTTGACTGTTTGAGCTGCTGACGGTGCGTCTGAGTGAATTGAAGTTTGAAAATTTGTATGATGGTACTTTGAGATGTATGGATGTATATGAAATCCATTTGAGCTCTCAAAACTTGCTGCTCCTGTTAAAACAAGAAAAACCCTGATTAGGGACTGTCTGTATAGGAGGCAGTTAAGCGTACCTGATTTTTGTGCAGTGTTGAGTTTCTGCTAATCATGTGATATTCAGAAGACTTCTAACACAAAAATCTTGGAAATTTGAATTGTGAATGATTGATTTGATTGATTGTACAAATCACTGTGAATTGTACTGTCTGCAGTTTGTCTGTCAACCGACTGTTCGTGTACTGAAGCAGCAGTTAAAGTGAAAAAGTCAATTGTCAAAGTTAATTTTCTTTTCTTTTTTTTGTTGTTATTTTTGTCTTTGTTTTGTGTGAAGCATGAAAATTTATTTACATGACTTGTTAGAAAACAGAAACATAATAAATAACTGATATTTACGGTATGCGGGCAAAATTACCGATAATAACCTGAAAATTGTTAAATGCACAGAAATAGAAATATTTGACTGGCAGAAACACACAAAATATTATCTTAGTAATTAAGCAATATTATGACAAATAGCACAACATTTAATACTGACAGTACAAATATCACATACTATATTGAACAGTACGACGAATAAACGGTACATTTAAGAAATAAGAAATACGGCAAATTTTAAGAATGACGATTAATGACCCATGCTATGAACAATAACATGTAGATGATTGGGAGCATAACCATTGCAGGTCCACACTCCTCAGGACTGTGCAGGCAGAAGAAAGTTGCGATCACCGTAGCAATGGTGATGACTGTAAGAAACAGTGTCTCTATCCATTTTGCCATTCTTGCTAGGAAAGAAGAAAGAAAATGGATGATGAAGTAGAAATTTGAAAGATGATTTAGAATTTGATGTGAGATTTGTGAAAAGGATGAGAGGTATTTATAGAAGGGAAAGATGATAGAGACGTTGGGGAATGATGTGATTCCGTACAAATGGAAATTTGAGTGGAAGTGAGATTTGAAAGAAAGTGTAAGGTATTGTTGGAAAAAGAGAGATGGAGAATAAAGTTGAGATTTGAATTTGAAAGGAGAGATTTGAAAAGATTTTGAAAATAATGGAATATAGTACAAAAGTTAGTGGGAAACCAAAAACAATTGTTACCAGTACAGTGTGAGTTTCCTGCTTTTGCGCCTGCAAAAAAGATTTAACCCTGCATGAACTGTGTTAGTACTATTTATCTGTAAAATAAATAAATAGTATTTGTGGTGTAATGAACAGCATTTGGCGTTTGCGTAAGAATAAATTCCACTGTTAGCCAAGTTACTGTGTAAGAGAAATTCTGAAATTTAAGCACTTCATATGTTTAGGATATTTGAAATAAAAATCCATGTTTATATGAAACTCTTAATTTTCAGATTGAAGTTTTCTTAAAAAAGATGTGGGCAAATTTTGGGGTATAACAGTAGTCATTGACTAGCATAATGTCTTCGTCTGGGAAGTCAAAGTTCAATGCCTGATAATCATCTACTGCTTGATGAGCTAAATGATCAGCTACCACACTTCCTTTGATTGCTTTTTGCGAAGTGTATTGAATGTCATATTCTGTTAGGATCATTTGCCATCTTGCAATCCTTCCAGAGAGAGCAGGTTTTTCGAACACGTATTTGATTGGATCCATCTTGGAGATCAGGAAAGTGGTGTGATTTAGCATATACTGTCTTAGTCGGCGAGCCGCCCATGCTAAGGCACAGCAAGTTTTTTCGAGTAGTGAGTATCTTGTTTCACAATCGGTAAACTTTTTGCTAAGATAGTAGATTGCGTGCTCCTTTCGACCGGAATCGTCATGTTGTCCGAGTACACACCCTATTGAATCTTCTAACACAGTTAGGTACATTATCAGAGGTCTGCCTTCCACAGGAGGTAACAAGATTGGCGGTTTTTGAAGGTATTCTTTGATTTTATCAAAGGCTAACTGGCATTTGTCATTCCATCTTTCCACTTGATCTTTCTTCAGTAATTTGAAGATTGGCACACAAGTAGGAGTCATATGGGCAATGAATCTGGCTATGTAGTTTAGACGTCCCAAGAATCCTCTGACTTGTTTCTCGGTACGGGGTATAGGCATTTCTCGAATGGCTTTGACCTTGGCAGGATCAACCTCAATACCTTTACTGCTGACGATGAAACCTAAGAGTTTACCGGATCTTACTCCAAAGGTACACTTGTTCGGGTTCAGTCGCAATCTGTATTTCTTGAGTCTGTCAAACAGCTTGTGTAAATGACTCAAATGTTCTTCTTCGGTGTTGGATTTTGCGATCATGTCATCGACATACACCTCTATTTCCTGATGAATCATATCATGAAATAGTGTTACCATTGCTCGTTGGTAGGTAGCTCCAGCATTTTTTAGACCAAAGGGCATTACTTTGTAACAAAAGGTTCCCCAGGGAGTTGTGAAGGTTGTTTTTTCCATGTCTTCGGGTGCCATCTTGATTTGATTGTACCCTGAGAATCCGTCCATAAAGGAGAATACCTTGCATTGTGCGGTATTGTCAACTAGTACATCGATGTGCGGTAAAGGGAAATCATCTTTAGGGCTTGCCCGGTTCAGATCTCTGTAGTCTACACACATTCTGACTTTCCCGTCTTTTTTGGGTACAGGCACGATGTTAGCTATCCAAGGAGGATAACTTACAACTTTTAGGAATCCGGCATTGAATTGTTTTTCAACCTCGTCTTTGATCTTTTTTGACATATCAGGCTTACTCCTTCGCAGTCTCTGTTTGACCGGAGTGCTTCCTTCTTTGATTGGCAGGCGATGAACTACAATGTCCGTGTCAAGGCCAGGCATATCTTGATAAGACCAGGCGAATATCTCGGCGTAGTCTTGCAACAATTGAATCAGTCTTTGCTTGACACTGTTTTCTAAGTCAGCCCCAATTCTGACCTCTTTCTTTTCTTCGTCACTGCCCAAGTTGATGACCTCAATCGGCTCCTCATGAGGCTGTATGGCTTTTTCTTCTTGTTCTAGAAGTCTTGCAATTTCTCTTGGCACTTCACAATCTTCCTCACTTTCGTCCTCAGTTTGGTAGATCGGATTTTCAAAGTCATGACGGGCAATAGCAGAGTCGTTATTGACTGGATCCAGCGTGTATGTGAATCTGCATGGTAGATATGTGAGTGTGTATGAAGAGAAAAACATAGCTATTTGAAAGCGAATAAAGAAAGAAAAAGGATCACAAAATTTTGAACATGCAAGCATCCCATGATTTTATTGAATGCACATAATCATGATATGACAAACCCTTTTTATAGAAGGACCGTTGTGCTAAGGCACACGGCTTTCAAGCTCATGGTTCGATTGTTCAGGAACCACTTTTATCTTTGCACAATATACACAAAGAAAACAGGAAATGGCATTTACTCCTGATCAAAGGAGATCACATCCTCTGCTTTCCAGTTGTTCAATCCACCGTTGTTAGCAGGGAGCACCCAGCTGTTCCAGTTGCAGTTGTTCTTTTCGTCTTCCGTAGCATTGATTCCGCTAGTGGGAAAATGCGTAGGTAATTCCTCAGGATAAGTTGGATGATTTGTTGGATATGAGAATCCAGGTGGAGGTCCCTCCGTTGGCTGAGCGAGATGCTCGATAAGGCCGTCCCATGCAGTAGGAATGATGTTTTGAATAGAGACTTGTGCATCCTGATAAGGAGTGTACTGTGACAGAAAATAACCTTCGTTGTTTGGCATCTTCCTGGCTTCTTCAAGAGCGAAGTTGTCGTCGTACTGTTCGTCCCATCCAGTCGGGACAATGTCTTTGATGGGAGTTGAAAAGCTCGGAGGAGCGGAATATTTCACCATATAGTCGTATTTGCCGCTGGGTTCTCCTAGCGTGTCCCATACTTCTTTGGGTGGATTTTGATATTGCTGAGTGACGGGACTTGTGATACTTCCGTCATTTTGATTACCCTCTTCTGTTGGAGTAAGATCTTCCAGAGCAATGTAAGAATTCTGAGGTGTGATATACTGGTAGTTGTAACCGTCATTTGGTCCTCCCACAGCATCCCACATTCCCATGGTAATGGGTGGAATTTCGTCTGGATATGGCTGAATGATGTGGTTCAAGTATGTCCCTTCATCATCAATGGCGTTTACTTCTTGGCTGGCGAAGTGTGATATTAACCCTTCAGAGCGAGGATTTTGATCATTCTTTTGATTTTCACCATTATAGCCCAGACCTAGCTTGTCGGACTTGTAGGGTATATCAGGGAGTTGTCCCCATACTGTGCGATCACCCTGTTCAATCATGGCTTTGGCATCTTTGAGAGAAGCCATAGTTGTAGCTGGAGTAGCAGGAATATGCTTGGTGGTAGAGATATCTGGAGATACAACCTCAAAAGCTTGATACGGAGTTTCGATGGATTCGCCCTCCATCTCAACATACTTGTCGTTGCTCAAGTGACTGACCATATATTCTTCTTCGCCATAGACTGTGACAACCTTTCCTTTTACTGGGTATTTTAACTTCTGATGCAGGGTAGAAGTTACAGCGTTTGCCCCATGTATCCAAGGGCGTCCTAGTAAACAGGAGTATGTTGGAAGAACGTCTATTACGGAAAAGATAACATCGAAAGTTTGAGAGCCCACTCTGATTGGGAGCTTAACTTCTCCGTACACCGTTCTTGTTGACCCATCGAAGGCTCTTACAACCACATCACTTGGTTGTAGCACAACTCCTTTGAAGTCAAGTTTTTCCAGTATTACCTTTGGTAACACGTTTAGAGAGGAACCATTGTCTATTAGCACATGAGACAGAGTGGTGCCGTTGCATTCGATAGAGATGTGCAGGGCCTTGTTGTGATTTCTTCCAGCAGGAGTTAGATCCACATCAGAGAAACCAAGACCATTGGGCACTGTAAGACTGGCGACACAATTCTCAAATTGGTCGATTGGGATTTCTTGAGGCACATGCGCAGCTTGAAGGAACTTCATTAGAGCTTTAGCATGAGCTTCTGAATATTTTAGCAGAGATAACATTGAGATTTTTGAAGCAGTATGCCCCAGTTGTTCGACAATATTGTAATCACTTTTGCAGATGATTTTCAATATTTCGTCCATCTCTTGCTTTGATGGATCCTCAGCAGTGATCTCTACCGGATTTTGAACTGGTTCGATCAGTGGCTCTTTGCCTCGAGTGTTGATATCTGGAATAGGAATTGGAACCTGGATTGGACTAGCAGCAATATTTGGAGAAATTTCTGGTGAAAAGATTCTTCCACTTCTCGTGATCTTGCTAGTGCCTGCAATGTTACTTACAGCTGAAGTAGTTAGTGTTGCGTCCTCTTTAGTCGAGGGATCCTGCTTAACTCCATGAATGTAAACATTAGTGTCATATCCCCATGGGACAGCTTTGTCTGAGGAGTATGGAAATGGAGTTGGTCTAGCAATGACTACTGATGCCACTTTGAGTGTAGCAGAAAGTTTGAATGGAGCCTTGGCAGAGATTTTGAATGGTAAGCTGGAGATCACTGAGACGTCTTCCATTCTTATCCCGTTGGCAAAGACTTTGCCCAACATGTCCATAGAAGGGAGCCTCTCAAACATAATGATACGGCGATCCATGTGTTTTTGAGTTCCCATCTTTAGATTTTCACAACCATTGGGTTGGCGTGAGCAATAAAAGCAGTCGGGATCACAACCTGGAAAGTAACCAGCTTGGATGAACTTTCTTTTGACTTCGAGGAGTGGAGTTGATAATTCGTTCACATCATAGATGTAAACAGTGTCCAGGATAGCGTTGACAGTTTTGTCATGCTTTGGCATAGGTGCTGTGATGACATTTGGAGTTTCTGGAGGATCGAACTCAATTTCACCAGCATCTATCATATCTTGTATTTTATTTTTCAGGGCCCAGCAGTGATCTGCGTCATGTCCTGGACAGTTTGAGTGATAGGCACATGTCGCATCAGGGCGATAATTCAGAGAGGAAGTGTTGACATTCTTTGGAGGACCTCTTAAGGTGATCAGATCTGCTTTTAGCAAGTGCTGCAATGCCTGAGAGATTGGCATGTTGATTTTAGTGAAATTTCTTCTTGGTGCATCTGGTCGATGCGTATATTTTGGCTGTTGATCTTTTTGAGGTGCAGATGCGGAGATCAGAACTGCCCCTACAGATTGATGCTGTTCATTTTTGCGACTTTTCTGAATTTGAGTTGTATTGACCTCATTTCTCCTACTGATGGGCCTTTTTGTAGTACCAGAGGTGGAACCTATTTGAATTTTTCCATTTTGAATGCCACTTTCGACACGTTCTCCGGTCAGTATCAGGTCAGTGAAACCTGATGATGAACTTCCCAACAAATGGCTATAGAAAGGGCCAGTTAAAGTGCCCATGAACATGTCAACTAGTTCGCGATCAGATAAGGGTGGTTGAACCCTTCCAGCCATATCTCTCCACTTTTGTGCATATCCTTTAAAACTTTCTTTTGGTCCCATAGACATGCCCCTTAGTTGAGTACGGGTTGGCGCAAGATCAGCATTGTATTGGTACTGTTTGTAAAAAGCAGCAGCTAATTCTTCCCAAGTATGAACCTTGGTATTTTCCAGCTGGTAGTACCACTCGAGTTGTGTACCCGACAGACTTTCTTGGAAGAAGTGAATCCATAATTTGTTATCCGTTGTATGAGGTTGTATCTTCCTCACATAGGATCTCAGATGTAGTTTCGGGCAAGAAACTCCATCATATTTTGCAAAGACCGGAACTTTGAATTTTGGAGGGATAACAACATCCGAGATGAGCCCCAGATCATTGAAATCTAAGCCAGGTATTTTTTGTATCTCCATAGCTTTCATACGGTCTTCCAGCTGTTGGTATTTTTCATCATCCAGTTCGTCCCCAGAATGATCATTTTCTTCATTTGAAGAGAGAGAGGGTTTAGCAGAACCCTGGTTGCTTTGATTGTCTTCTTGTTCATCATCACCGACTGTTTCAGGGATCGGTGGCTTTGTGAACTTTTTGACTGGAATTTTGATCTTTCTTCTCAGGTGACTCACACCTACAGATCCTTTGGGCTTCTTTTTCTTCTTGATTATCAGGGCTTTCAGTTCTTGCTGCCCCTTTGCCAGTTCCAGAATTGCCACTTGAACTTGGGCATTCTGTACTTCGAGATTCTTGATGCTTGCCTCAGATTCCATCTCTTCTGACTGAAATAAACAGCGAAGAGATGAGAAACCCGTCATGTGAACCTGTTATGCAATGTGTATGACTGGATGCCATGTGTATGCAATGTATGAAATGTATATGCAATGTATATGAATGCAATGTATGAAATGTATATGCAATGCATGAAGTGAAATGTGTGTGCAATGTTTCAAGGATCTTAGAGTTTAGATTTGTTAAAGAAGAAACAAACGTTAGTTAATCAATTTATTCTTTTTTCTTTGCCTCATTTGGGCTTACAAGACAGAAAATAAAATAAATGATCTTTCAGGTCTCCCGTGGGCGCTTTTTCTTTGTCCCCAGGAATGCGTTGATTCTTTGTTCTTCTTGAAGCTGTCCGGTGAGCTCCAATATCCTTCTCTCATAGTCTTGAGAGTATGATTTGAAGGTGTCTCTTTCCTCTTTGAGTTGAACCCAAGATTTTTGCAACTTTTCTAGGTCAGTTGGCATGTCCGGGTGTAGAATAACTTGAGGTTCATATCCTTCGACCTCTGGTTCAATAGTCACAGATAGAACAGCAGGATATGGCATAAGGAGTTTCTGAGCATGAGTGCGGACCCATCTGAGGTAGGGTTCCATAGGAATAGAATTCCATTGCCCCAGAGTTTTGCTTTCTATTCTATAGACACTGTCCCAAGCCTGTATGAATCTTCGTCGGTGTCTGTGAGAATCATTCTCGTAATCAAACACAATGCCACGGATAATCATGTCATGAGGACCGTTGCTTCTTGCATATCCGAATTGGCGTAGAGCTAGAGAGGGATTGTAAGTGATACCTCCTTTAATGCCAAGGAGTGGCACATTAGGGTATTCTCCACAATGATCAATGATAGTAATGTCTCTTTGAAAGAAGTTGTTCCATCGGATATCTGAATGAGATAAAGACATGATTCTGTAAGACCATTGTGCTCTTTGTTCATTTCTCAGTACTGATCGGGGAAGATGACATGTAAACCACCTAGCCAGCAGTGGTATACAGCACATGAGAGTTCCTCGCTTCTTCGTGGTACGAGTGTGTAGAGAGTGTAGGATGTCTCCCAGCAATGTTGGTACCGGGTTGCGAATTAGGAAAAGGTTGATGATGTGTACACTTATGAACTGGTCGGAATTAGGGAACAAAACCAACCCATAGATCAAAAGAGCCATAACTTCTTCAAAAGCTGGATAACTTTTGTTTTCTAGCAGTAGTCGAGCCTTTTCCAGTAAGAATTTGGCAAGCAAACCCTCAACTCCACTCTTTGTTTCCCAATTGGATTTGATTTCTGACTTTTGCAGATGTAAAGCAGCAGCAATGACTTCAGGTTTTGGTTTTCTTTCTAAACCAGTGAAAGGTAATTGATCTCGGATTGGTAATCCAATTAATTCAGAGAATTCTTCCAAAGTGGGTACCAACTGGTAATCAGGAAATGTGAAGCAATGATGTTCAGGGTCGAAGAACTGGAACAGGACCCGTATCATGTCTTCTTCAAACTTTGAGGTAACCAAATGGAGTAGGTGACCATGCTTTTCAGTGAATTGAGCATTCCTGGGGAATTCTGCTACCAAGACTTTGAGTTCAGATGGCACCGTTGAGATATTGATTCGGATGTAATCTCTGGTGGCGGGAGCCATTACCTGCAAAAACAAAAGTAAACTCTTTGATCCTTGAAATGTGTAGTGAAAAATGATGTGTTTATGATGCAAACATGTGGCACACAAAAACAAATCAAACAATAGCCTTAGGTTTAAAGGCTTGCATGAGGTTGATAGGTGATACCCTCCCCTCTGAAGTTGAGTTGGTTGAAAACCTGTCCTAGAATAGTATTCGGGTTCTATGATCCTTGGAGACAACATCTCAATACGGCGCTCGGACGGCCGATCAAGAATATTCCTCGAGGATAACTAGCTTCGATCAATTTCAAAGCTAACCACTTAATAGGCCACAAGTCAAGTTCAACTAAAAGGTTCTAAGACAAATTAGTGTTAATGACACTTCGGAAGCCTAATATACTCCTTGATCGCTTTCAAGGGACATCAGTATAAACCAAAGTATCACACTAACGATGACTACCAGATCAACCGTATCGGTACATGCCGTACAGTTTCCTTGGTCTATTGTCATATACTTAAGGTATCTCGAGATTCGGGTTAGAATCTTTCACACAAGCAAAGTACCCAAGCAAACCTGTGAAAAGTAAAGCAATCAGATCAAACAATTGAAAACATCGAAATGATCTATACTCTAAAGGTAACCCCTTTTGAAAACATTTTGAATTTGTATTCCCCAGCAGAGTCGCCAGTTCTGTGGACCGTCCTTTCGGGCCATACCCCTCCGTGGGTGGGATACGTGAACTGACTCTTTTTTTTGTCGATCGGACGCTTTCGCGTCACTTTTGAAAAAGTTTACAGAGTCGCCACCGACCTTTTATTTTATCCAATGAAGGAAAGGTTTATAAAAGAAACAGAAAAAAGACCTTTGAGAGATTCTGGGTAAGGGGGTAGGTTATACAAAGGGAAGGTGTTAGCACCCTTTGTATCCATGGTTATCCATGGGCTCTTTAGTTTGCTTAGCTCATTTGCTTTACTTTTCAATTGATTCGGAATGCTTTACCTGTGTTTTTGAAATACCTTTGCAAATAGAATTTGTAATGATCCTTGTGCGGATATATACAAATGCTTGTTTATCTTTCGAAAGATGTTTTGAAAAGATCGTTAATTTTGTAATGATCCGTGTTTGGATGTATACAAAATATTGTCTTTTGGAAAATTCGTTTTAAAAAAACAACAGTGTATGAGAATTTTGTTTGTTTTGATTTTGAGCAAGCAAACTAGGAGGTCTACCCTGAGTTAGGAGGTCTTTATCCTTGTTCCCTTTAAAAATCTATCCATTCGTCGGATATAAACAAAAGGTTCGATTTTGTACTCGAAACAGTAGAAATGTAACTTTGATTTTGAAAAGAGTGAAAAGGGGTTACCCTAGGAGGTGCAAATGTGATTGTGATTGAATTCAGATATTTATCTTTGAAGTTAGTGATCTGACGGTTCAGTTTTATCTTTGACATACACGCAGTTTATATGGGTGCTGGAAATTAAAATGCGGAAATGTAAAGTGCAGAAAGTAAATCTACGCTATTACATCGATTGTGCGGGAAATGTAAACTAGCCTATTTACATGAATTTGACATCCTATACATTTATCTAGGAATTTTAAATTGCAAGAAATAAAAGGCATATTTTTGTATTTTTGTGATTTATTTTAAATATAATTAATGCATTATTAATTAATTTAAAATAAAGAAAAGATGGAAATATGATTAAACCTAGCAAATAAGTTTAAAAATATGTACAAAATGTTTGTTAATTGATTTTAGAACAAAACTAATTTTTTTGGAATTTTTGAAATTTGTTTTTGGATATTTTAAGTTAATCAAAACATAATTATGCAAATAATTACACAAATAATTAAAACTTAAAGAGAAAATTATCCTAAATATGTACAAAATTAGTTTATGATATATAAACAATATTTAACACAAAGAACAATTTTTTTTTATGATTTTTTGACTAATTAAAATAATTAATAAGCAAATATACAAATACATACTAATTAATTATGAAAAATATTGAAATTTTGAAGAAAAATAAAATATTTTTGTTTCATAAAATAATATATTATTTTAGAAGTTTAAAATATTTTTTGTGGAATTTTTGGAAGTTTTTAACTATTTTTAATTAATTTATCAAAGAAACTAAAATAAAAATAGAAAATAAAATTAAAAATATAAGGATACTGATCTGGTGTGGCAATTAATGAAGGAGCATGGTGAGCTTGCATGTGTGAGGCGTTGGATTGGCTTTGAGATTGATCCAAGGGCACAGATTTGTAGGTGCATGGTATGATGGTGTACACTGAATCCAAGGGGATTCAAAGTCTTTGCAGGGGCCCACGCTGGATTGACCAGCGAATAAGATTTGAGGGAAGGGCCACCTTGGCGCGCTGAAAAGTCAGACGAACCACGCTTGGACGCGTGGTCGTCTTCAACCTCCAGAAGTGAGGTTTTCAGCTTCAAATAGCGGGGGTTTTTAACCTCCCCTATTTGGACGTTAAAATTCCAGTTTTTTAACAACCTATGAACCTGCAAAAAATACGAGTTAGCAATAGAAACAAGTGACCCAGATCCACTAATTAGAGTGTCCTGAATCCAAATATGTCATTTGTTTTAAGGTTTGAAGCTCCTAGCTATGGATACGAAGAAGATGAAGCTTAAACACTCATGGACTCGTTTTAATGGTGGAGCCTGATCCTCACGTTGGAACACTCATGCTAAGGCCCAGATCACACATATAGGTCCCCATAAGGATGTTAGGGTGGTTAGTTTGCAGTGAAATTAGTTGCATATACAAAAACGAAAATAAAACTCATATGTACATGAAGAGCTTTAAGTGCTTTATACGACTCTCATATGTCTATATTTAGAGCTCAATCTTACTCTATAATGTTTGAGGAGATGATTAGAAGTGTTTATTGGTATTGATATTGATTGGAAATTTGAATTTGAAAATTACAAAGTATATGCAAATTTTGAGAATTTTTGTGATATTTCTTGCTATACTCTTGCCCTATTTCGTGTGTCCCCCCTTTTGCTGAAGTATGATGCTTCTTTTATAGCCCAAAGTTGCTTGGAACTCAAGCTAAGAAGCTTTGTTGTCTTTGTTGAAAGTTTGATTTTTAAAATATTAAAAATCTTTGAATTGTTGACCAAGCTTGACTCCATTCAATGCTCTTGTCTTGCTCTTCAATTCTTGCAGAAAAAATGAAGATTCCTTGAAGTGAGTCATACTTGGAGGCCAAGCAACCATTATCCATGCATTTTCCTTTTAATTTTAATCTTAAAGTAAGATAAAATTATGCAAAAAAATGGCCAATAAAGATGTGGGCTTTGTCTTGGTCGTGGGAGGCCCATAGTAACATGGCAAAGATGTTTGGACCATAAAAACTTGGACTCATTTGGAAAAAAAACATTTTTGAGCAATGTTGATTTCATGCATTTTCCCAAAATTTAGCCAACTTCAACAAGGTGTAAATCCTTCAATTTTTGTCATATGAAGGAGATCTTGCACTTTTTGGAAACCTCAAAGAGTCCTCTAACCAATGTCTTTGGTCTCATATCAAAATGATTTTTGGTTCTCCTTGTGTGTCCATTTGAAAAAAGTGTCTTTTTGTTGACTTTGAAAATGACCTGTAATGTCTTTGGCCATATTTTTCAAATGGTGAATGCTATGACCATGGGATCAATTGCATTTGAAAGATAATTGAATTTCCTTCAAAATGAGCTTTGGTTGACATTTTTTGGATGAAGGATGAGAGAGTTATGATCAGTCAAAGTTGAGTTGACTTTTCAGGCAAAAACCCTAATTTTGAATCTTAGGGTTTTGTTGATTTTTGATCTTTCCTTGATGAATTGTGATCATCCAATGATCAAATGTTGAATCCTTTGACAAAATATGGACTTTGACAAAAAATTTCATTTTTGACTGTCAGTTGACTTTTTTTGGTCAAACGGGTCGTCTGTTGACTGTTTGAGCTGCTGACGGTGCGTCTGAGTGAATTGAAGTTTGAAAATTTGTATGATGGTACTTTGAGATGTATGGATGTATATGAAATCCATTTGAGCTCTCAAAACTTGTTGCTCCTGTTAAAACAAGAAAAACCCTGATTAGGGACTGTCTGTATAGGAGGCAGTTAAGCGTACCTGATTTTTGTGCAGTGCTGAGTTTCTGCTAATCGTGTGATATTCAGAAGACTTCTAACACAAAAATCTTTGAAAATTTGAATTGTGAATGATTGATTTGATTGATTGTACAAAACACTGAGAGTTGTACTGTCTGCAGTTTGTCTGTCAACTGACTGTTCGTGTACTGAAGCAGCAGTTAAAGTGAAAAAGTCAACTGTCAAAGTTAATTTTCTTTTCTTTTTTGTTGTTATTTTTGTCTTTGTTTTGTGTGAAGCATGAAAATTTATTTACATGACTTGTTAGAAACAGAAACATAATAAATAACTGATATTTACGGTATGCGGGCAAAATTACCGATAATAACCTGAAAATTGTTTACTGCACAGAAATAGAAATATTTGACTGGCAGAAAACACACAAGTTAAGATTTGATTTTTGAAAAAGAGATTTGAAAAGATTTTGAAAATAATGGAATATAGTACAAAAGTTAGTGGGAAACCAAAAACAATTGTTACCAGTATAGTGTGAGTTTCCTGCTTCTGCGCCTGCAAAAAGATTTAACCCTGCATGAACTGTGTTAGTACTATTTATCTGTAAAATAAATAAATAGTATTTGTGAAGTAAAGAACAGTATTTGGCGTTTGCGTAAGAATAAATTCCACTGTAAGCCAAGTTACTGTGTAAGAAAAATTCTGAAAACCAAGTTCTTCATATGTCAGGATATTTTGAAAAAATCCATGTTTATATGAGACTCTTAATTTTCATATTGAAACTTTCCTGAAAAAAGAAGTGGGCAAATTTTGGGGTATAACACAACCTCTTTTAAACCCTTGACTTGTATTTTAAAGCTTGGCTCTTTTTATTAAACTTGTTAAGTATTGTTAAAGTTTGACATTTTAAAAACCCGTTGAGTATTGTTAAACCTCGACATCCAAAAAGATTTTGGCCACATGGCCCTTTATTTTCCTTTTAAGAGGAACTGTAAAAGCTCTGACTTCCCTATTGCATTTAAGGGGTATGTAAGCCTAAGATGCGATATCTTATCGAGCTCGCTTTTAAAACCTTATTTTCTCATCCCCCATTCTATTTAAACACACAAAGGCATTTTATAATAACAGAAGTTATTAAGAGCGGAAGCAGGATCGGACTTTTATGTATTTTTGAGGGAATTGGGTAGATAAGAGACAGAGTATATAAAAACTTTGTTATATTATTGAAAATTGCGTGCTTACAAACGAAACGATATTCCCTTTATATAGGGATACAAAGGCTTACTATTCAAGCCGGTAAAAGCTACCTACGATAGCCGGTTACAAAAACATAGAAGAATTATTAATGCCGGGTACACATTGGGCCCCATCGTCACAATAATAATTCACAAAAAACAAACTATCTTACAAAAGCAGGAAATTTTCTGTTACTATTCCAAAAGATGCTTGCATGGTCCAACAAAAGATGCTTGCATGGGCCTTCTACCGAGATAAGATTCCTTCCTATCTTTGCTTTTGTCTTTAGCATTGTTTTTTCCCATAAGATAAGATTCTCATCTTGACTTGGTTTTTGAAATGGCCGACAAGAAAAGATGCTTTCTTGTCCATTTCTATATGTCTTGAGATTCTACTATCTTTTGGCTTTATCCTTTGCCTTTTGAGCCATGGATTGAATCATGGCATCCCAAAAATCTTCAGCAGTAGGGTCCTCTGCTTGGGTTTCTCCTGCCAAACAATCAAAATTATTGGAATCCATGGATCCCATAGAAGAGCTAGTCTTCATAGATGAATTTTCATCTCTTGATGTTTTTGTTGGAAAAGTGGAGAAGAACTGATTCTTCATATAATCCAGCGTTCTAACCATAATTTCTTCTTCTGTTTCATTTGGATATTTTCTTTGGAAGAAATTCTTCAAATTTCCCATGGACATTTGTTGGGAATTTTGCTCTTTGGCTTTTTTATTTTGATCTTCAGCTATGGCTGCTTGAATCATAATAATTTTATTTTGGATCTCTTCGGAACTCATCTTGTTCCACCATTTATAAAAGAAATTTCTTTCTAAAATGGGAATATTGAATTTATCTTGAGACATGGTGATAGACCACCTCCATATCCAAGGAATCTGAAATTTGGCAAAGAATAAAAACGGACATTGTCCTGTGATTAAATTTTCAGATAAAATATTTATGATAAGTGGACTATTATCACACCAGGGGTTGTACAAGTCAAGTAATTCTTTGGGTAGAATTTCCAAAGACGGACCAAATTTTGTCCACCATTCATAAAACCAATTTGGTACTGGTCTATTAATCAATTCTGGATTAATAGAGAAGAACCAAGAATGCTTATTCTTAGGATTTTGGTAATAAAAAGCTTGAGTAAAAGCTTGGACATAGTCCCAATAATTAAAGTAAATATACTTTCCTTCAGCAATTCTTATTGCTTTTTCACCATTTGGGTTGAGACCCCATTCTCTTGGTAACAAGATTTTATTAATATGGCATTTACTGAAGTTTATAAAACTTTCGGGGTTATTGTTTTGGTAGTGATGGGTTATTGTTACCGATTCGGTAACAGTCAAAAGAATTTCTAGGTGAGGCCTAGATTTTCCATGAAGACCTGGATATCCTCGTGATTCGAGGTATCTTGTTTTGATAGACCATCCATCATTTGGATTTATCTTAATATCTTCATCATCAACATACATGATTTTTTCAGTTACTGGATTTTCAAAATAATCCAGTTGTTCTTGAGGTGGGTTATTAACCGCAATTTCCTTGTAGGAAGTATTTTTATTAGATGAGGAAGCAATATCTTCCTTTTTTGAGGAAGATGCAGGTAATTGCTGCATTTTTCTTCCTTTGTAAACTGTAGTCCAATCCCCTATTAGAGGAATGTTTGATTCAGGTTGGGGTAACATATTGTTACTCCCTCTTCCACCACGGCCATAGCCGCGGCCTCTTCCCCTATATGGGGTCATCATTTTTTCCCTGCAAAAATTCACGAGTTAGGTAGTCAGCAAGTGAATTATTTTCACCTTTAATGTGTTGAATATCAAACTCAAACATAGATAATTGAGATTGCCAGCTAGCAAAAATTTGCTTAGCAACAAGATTTTTAACATCTTTTTCAATAATTGATTTAGCTGAGCTGCAATCAATTTTTAATAAGAATTTCTTATTAAGAAGATCATCTTGAAATTTTGAAATACATTTTATAATAGAAAGCATTTCTTTCTTAATAGTAGAATACTTAGATTGAGTAGGATTCCATTTTCCAGAAGTAAATCTAACTAATACTTCTTTTGATGTATCAGGTATAACCTGTTTAAGGATTCCTCCATAGCCTAAGTCTGAAGCGTCAGTTTCAACAATTTTGAAATACTTAGGATTAGCAAGAGATAAACAAGGCAAACATTTGACCTTATTTTTGATTCTTTGGACTGCCTGAGAATGTTCATTAGTCCACGGGCCAGGATTTTTTCTAAGCCTAGCATGTAATATGGCAGTATCTTTAGCAAGATTTTCATAATAATCTGCTATATAATTAAGACTACCAAGGAATCTTTGTAATTGTTTCTTATCTGTAATAATATTGGGGAATTTTGAAGCAAATTCAATACTTCTTTGTATAGGAACTATTGTTCCTTGGTCAATTTCATGACCCAAAAATCTAACTTTAGTTTGAAAAATTTTCATTTTAGGAGCAGATATAACTAATCCATTATGTTTAATTAATCCTTTAAATATTTTCAAATGTTTAATATGTTGATCTATAGTTTTAGAAAAAACTAAAACATCATCAATATAAACAATTATAAATTCTGTATAAGGATTAAAAATATCATTCATAATATTTTGAAATTCAGAAGGGGCATTTTTAAGGCCAAAAGGAAGGACATTCCATTCATAATGTCCAAAGGGTACGGTAAAGGCAGTTTTATACTTATCAGATTCATTAATCTGAATTTGCCAATAACCAGATTTCATATCAAACTTAGAGAAGATTAAAGCATTGTTTAATCTATCTAAAAGGTCTTTTTTATTAGGAATAGGATACCTAATCCATCTTAACACCTTATTAAGAGGCTTGTAATTAATAACAAGTCTAGGGACCCCACGTTCTTTTTCAGCAGCATTGTTAACATAAAAAGCTGTACAACTCCAAGGAGATTTGGATTTTCTTATTAATTTTTTCTCTAAAAGAGATTCTATCTCCTTTTTGCATAGCTCCAAATACTCATGGTTCATTTGAGCTGGCCTAGCTTTGGTGGGAATCTGACTTTCGTTAAAGTCATCAAGATAAGGTAAAGAAATAACATGTTTCTTTCTATCCCAAAAAGCATTTGGTAAATCATTACACACTTCATTTTTAAACTGTTGCTCAATCAATTTGATTTGTTCTTTAATCTCATTTTTATTAAGTTGTTCATTAATATTTAATAAACTAATTTCTTCTCTAAGAAAACTTAATTGTTTTTCTTTATTTAAAAGAATACTTTTAACTTCATTAAGCATTTTAATATGAGGGTCAGTAATAAATTCAAAAGTGATTGTCTTACCATTAATCATGGTAGTGATGCCTTTAGTGTCCACATTAATTAAAGGCATAATACTATTTAAAAACGGAGTTCCCAGAATAACTCTATGAGTCATATTTTTTACTAAGATAAAATGGGTAGGTAAGCAAATATCTTGATTACAAACATATGTATTAGGTAATTTATAATTAACCGTTAATTTGTCACCACTAGCCTGGGCAAGGGTTTGAGTGGTTTTTGTATAATACTTGGTAGGAACAATTCCTTCCTGAAGACAATTAAGGTCAGCGCCACTATCAATAAGGGCAACTTCATTTTCTAAGATAAATGTTCTGTTAACAACTAAAGTTATTTTAACAAACCATTTTTGAGAAATTACTCTATCAATAAGAGTAAGAAACCTATCATTAGTAGTAGGACTGCTAGTAGAAGATATTTCTTCAACTTTAAGGTTACCTGTTTCAAGTAAGGAAACCCTTTGAGATAATCTTTGATTATCATTCTTTATCTGAGTAATTTCAAATTTCAAAAGATTAATTTCTCTATGTAAATCAGAGAGGGAAACAGGAGTTTCACGGACATTGGATTGGTGAAATCTGGATAAAACCTCACTTAATTGGTAAGGGGCTTCAATAATGATAGGAGATTCTTTTTTAGAATTTTCTTGAATCAAAACTTCAAGCATTTTTCTTTTAAGCTTATTGTCAGAGATAGATTCAATAGCTTTTATGGCTTCATCTTGTTCTGTAGTAAGAACATTAAGACCATTCATGTCAACAATAGACTTCCAGTAATCAATTTGATTACATTGACAGTTATTATTGTCAGAATCATCAGAGGAATAATCTGATGATGATTCATAAATCATGTTAATATCTTCATTAGAAGAATTAGTCTCTGATTCAGACTTAATTAAGCAAACTTTCTCAAGTTGAAAACGTAATTGCTCATCCTCAATCTCATTGAGAGCCCTTTTTGTCCAACATTGGTTTGCATAATGACCAGCTTTACCACATTTGTGGCAAGATACATCAAGCATCTTAGCTTTTCTTTTGCCTTTATGATTAAGAGGCTTATCTTTTGGTCTACTTTTATTAAAGTGACTCCTTCTCTTATTCTTTTTATAAGAATTTTTGTAACTATCCTTATTTTGATGAGATTTATTTCTGAATGTTTTTCCTTTCCTTTTCTTACTTTCTGAAGATTTTCCAAGATCAAAGGCAAATTGATCACAAAATTCACCCATTTGGTGTTTTTCAGAAAGTTTTTGTTTCTTAAGCTGATTTCTAAGCTTAATATCATTACATAAGGTTAATCCTTCATTAACACAAGTGCTAATAATTTGACCATAAGTAAGATCATGGTAATTAATATTTATCCCATCATTTTTACTTCTTAAAGAATTTCTCACCTTTTCAGAGAAGAAATGGGGTAATCCATCAATAAATTTGGCTTTCCAGTGAATGGAATTAGGAGTTTTTAATTGGTAAACCCTAGATAAAAAGGTATCTTTATACCATCTAAAATGTGTAAGAGAAGGACATCTTAGATTTTGAAGTAAAGTTTGAAGTTTCTCTCCAATAGGGACATTGTTTCCAACAAAATGTTGAAGGATAGAGAGACACAGTGTATAAACCGCATCTTCTTCACCTGTGGTGGCAATACTACTTGCTCCGGTTCCAGGATTTTCAGACTTAACTAATTTCTTATGGTTAAGAATATCCTTTTTCTGACTTTCAGTAATATAATTATCCCACCAGCCTCTTAATTGACCAACAAATCCAGTTGATATGAAAGAGGCAATTTCGCTGTCAGAATTTCCGTGCTGTTTACAAACAGTTGAATACATAATTATTCTATGTATTGTATCAACTATTTGCTTGTCATTTAAACCATCGATATTCCATTCATAAATGGCTTTTCCAGAATATGAATTCTGGTAGGGTTCAGGTTCCTCAAAAAGTACGTCTTGAGGAGAGGGACGTTTATAATAGTATTTTTCTAAGGGTTTAGAGCTATAAACAGGGTTTATCTCATTAGTATCTTGATTATTAATGTCTAAATCTGCAAACATATTTGCTAAATCATTGATGTCTTCTTCATTGGAAGAGTCTTGGTTAGTCATAACCGTTAAATGTAAATCTTTAAGCTTTTTCTCAAGAATGCGAACAAATTCATTACCATTTGTTTCCATTTTAAATCCTTCTATTGGAATAGGAGGTTGAATTATAGGGACATCTAATATTGTAGATGTAGAAGCTTGTTCTGGAGTATTAGGTTTATTAATAAGGTCAATAATAATTTTTTGACGTGCTATTTGTTTATTTAAAAGGTCTTTAATGGATAAAAGCTCTTTTTCTAGAGAAATAAATTGTTCTCCAAGACAAACAAGGTAGGCATTAGTGTAGTTGTTGGATCTAATTATGGAATTTAACTCTTTTAGAGTAATTTGATTTTGTTCAACCCTTTGTAATTGAAGGGTAAGATAAGGTGTAGCTTCAGTATGAGAACCCAAACTTATTGTTTGTTCTGGGGGAAAAGGAGATTCCATTTTTTCTCCTTGGATACTTTCCCAAGGTTTTTGAAGAACTAAAAGTTCATCTTTTTTCATAAAAACCAATTCTTCTTTTTGTTTGGTTATATAGTAACTAATAAACCATTTGACAAAGGGAATGAAATCTTGGTTTATAGACATTTGAGTATAGTACTCTTCTTTAAAACTAGCTAACATAGGAGCCGAAAACGTTTTAAAAAACCATTCTCTAAATTGGGTGTATCTAGCATGCTGAAACTCGTCATTGACAAGGTTTCTTAGATTGCTACCTGGAGAATAATCTAACATTATAACGGGAAGTCCATATCTGAGGGAGTAGGTGATTCTACTCTAGGAGGATTTGGTTTTTGATATATACCATGAGGAATTTTGTTTTCACTGAGTCTTATATTTTCAACAACTTCTATTTCTTCTCTTAATTGAGAAGTTGAAGGTCTAGCTAATTGACTGGGAGCAGAATAAAATTCATTTATAGAATTCACAGAATGTCTTCCAGACATGGATCTAGGTATTCTAATCATTCTTTTAGAGTTAAAATTTATCTCTAGATCTCCATCACTTGATTGGATTATTTGATCAACATCCTTATTAAGGATAGGTTCCGGTTCAATGGCCTGAGGGAGGTTCCAGGTTTCTGGAAAATTAATTTCATCCCATTTAAGCAACCTATTAGTTGCAACATTAGAGGTAAGCAGATTTGTTTGAACTAAAGTAGTAGTTCCAGGAAACGATATTTGTTTAGCTTTAGGGTTTAATGTGGTAAGGACTTTGTAATAAACCCTATAACATATAGCCATAATTTCACTACCAGGTTTGAAATTGTAACCATTAGTATGAATAGTTAATTGGAGAGCGTCTAATAAATTTTTATCAGACATGGATAAGCTTATATTGGGAGAGACATCAAAATAGACTGGTCCATGACACAAACTTGTTTCAATTAAGGCAGCTAAAGATTGTTTAAAATCTTTACATCTACCGTCCCTAATATATCCTAGGATGCTAGTATTTAATCCTAGCAAAGTCAAAGGTTTAACAGCAACTTGTATTAAACCAACATGGATATAATTATAATTTTTAAAAGGAAGTAAATCCTTTTTTGTTAAAAGTTTGATTGTCTGAGTACTTTCAGAAATTTGAATAGTTTGTTCTAAACTTTTTACAGCAAAACGAGATAATATATCTATTTTGCCAAATTTATAAATTTGATTTGAAGGTACTGATGGAATTGTCCATTTATTAAGTTTATCCAAATTTTTTGGATATTCCACAAGTTCTTCATGTTTAATCAAATTATTTTGATGATTATCATCATCAGAATCCATAAATATGGCTGGCTAAGGATGTTGTGGACGATTAGATACCTTAGGTAAAACTAAGTAGGTAAATATAACTCTTGTTCTTAGTACAAATATATCTAGGCAACAAATGATAAGTCATCTTTGCAAACAAAAACATTGTTTAACTATCAACCCGAAGGGATAGAAGGATTTCTCCCAAATCAAAGATGTCCAATGTTTTTCAGCAAAAATTTCTTTTTAAAATCATCTTAACACTCCCTTTTTTGGGAAAAACGATGAATATAAGAAAACACTAAAAAACATTTTCAGTTTTGAAAAACCCTTACAACTTGTTGCCATAATATAAATTTACTAACAAGCGAAAAACCTACATACTTAGTTTCTTCTAAGTTACCTAACCTTCCCCAACAAAAATTTTAGCCACTGATTTTCATAAATAAAAATTTGAAATAAGAAATATACCTTAGGTTTTAACCAGGTGATGATACCAGAAAGTTTTATAAACTTCAGTAAATGCCATATTAATAAAATCTTGTTACCAAGAGAATGGGGTCTCAACCCAAATGGTGAAAAAGCAATAAGAATTGCTGAAGGAAAGTATATTTACTTTAATTATTGGGACTATGTCCAAGCTTTTACTCAAGCTTTTTATTACCAAAATCCTAAGAATAAGCATTCTTGGTTCTTCTCTATTAATCCAGAATTGATTAATAGACCAGTACCAAATTGGTTTTATGAATGGTGGACAAAATTTGGTCCGTCTTTGGAAATTCTACCCAAAGAATTACTTGACTTGTACAACCCCTGGTGTGATAATAGTCCACTTATCATAAATATTTTATCTGAAAATTTAATCACAGGACAATGTCCGTTTTTATTCTTTGCCAAAAGAAGATGCGGTTTATACACTGTGTCTCTCTATCCTTCAACATTTTGTTGGAAACAATGTCCCTATTGGAGAGAAACTTCAAACTTTACTTCAAAATCTAAGATGTCCTTCTCTTACACATTTTAGATGGTATAAAGATACCTTTTTATCTAGGGTTTACCAATTAAAAACTCCTAATTCCATTCACTGGAAAGCCAAATTTATTGATGGATTACCCCATTTCTTCTCTGAAAAGGTGAGAAATTCTTTAAGAAGTAAAAATGATGGGATAAATATTAATTACCATGATCTTACTTATGGTCAAATTATTAGCACTTGTGTTAATGAAGGATTAACCTTATGTAATGATATTAAGCTTAGAAATCAGCTTAAGAAACAAAAACTTTCTGAAAAACACCAAATGGGTGAATTTTGTGATCAATTTGCCTTTGATCTTGGAAAATCTTCAGAAAGTAAGAAAAGTAAAGGAAAAACATTCAGAAATAAATCTCATCAAAATAAGGATAGTTACAAAAATTCTTATAAAAAGAATAAGAGAAGGAGTCACTTTAATAAAAGTAGACCAAAAGATAAGCCTCTTAATCATAAAGGCAAAAGAAAAGCTAAGATGCTTGATGTATCTTGCCACAAATGTGGTAAAGCTGGTCATTATGCAAACCAATGTTGGACAAAAAGGGCTCTCAATGAGATTGAGGATGAGCAATTACGTTTTCAACTTGAGAAAGTTTGCTTAATTAAGTCTGAATCAGAGACTAATTCTTCTAATGAAGATATTAACATGATTTATGAATCATCATCAGATTATTCCTCTGATGATTCTGACAATAATAACTGTCAATGTAATCAAATTGATTACTGGAAGTCTATTGTTGACATGAATGGTCTTAATGTTCTTACTACAGAACAAGATGAAGCCATAAAAGCTATTGAATCTATCTCTGACAATAAGCTTAAAAGAAAAATGCTTGAAGTTTTGATTCAAGAAAATTCTAAAAAAGAATCTCCTATCATTATTGAAGCCCCTTACCAATTAAGTGAGGTTTTATCCAGATTTCACCAATCCAATGTCCGTGAAACTCCTGTTTCCCTCTCTGATTTACATAGAGAAATTAATCTTTTGAAATTTGAAATTACTCAGATAAAGAATGATAATCAAAGATTATCTCAAAGGGTTTCCTTACTTGAAACAGGTAACCTTAAAGTTGAAGAAATATCTTCTACTAGCAGTCCTACTACTAATGATAGGTTTCTTACTCTTATTGATAGAGTAATTTCTCAAAAATGGTTTGTTAAAATAACTTTAGTTGTTAACAGAACATTTATCTTAGAAAATGAAGTTGCCCTTATTGATAGTGGCGCTGACCTTAATTGTCTTCAGGAAGGAATTGTTCCTACCAAGTATTATACAAAAACCACTCAAACCCTTGCCCAGGCTAGTGGTGACAAATTAACGGTTAATTATAAATTACCTAATACATATGTTTGTAATCAAGATATTTGCTTACCTACCCATTTTATCTTAGTAAAAAATATGACTCATAGAGTTATTCTGGGAACTCCGTTTTTAAATAGTATTATGCCTTTAATTAATGTGGACACTAAAGGCATCACTACCATGATTAATGGTAAGACAATCACTTTTGAATTTATTACTGACCCTCATATTAAAATGCTTAATGAAGTTAAAAGTATTCTTTTAAATAAAGAAAAACAATTAAGTTTTCTTAGAGAAGAAATTAGTTTATTAAATATTAATGAACAACTTAATAAAAATGAGATTAAAGAACAAATCAAATTGATTGAGCAACAGTTTAAAAATGAAGTGTGTAATGATTTACCAAATGCTTTTTGGGATAGAAAGAAACATGTTATTTCTTTACCTTATCTTGATGACTTTAACGAAAGTCAGATTCCCACCAAAGCTAGGCCAGCTCAAATGAACCATGAGTATTTGGAGCTATGCAAAAAGGAGATAGAATCTCTTTTAGAGAAAAAATTAATAAGAAAATCCAAATCTCCTTGGAGTTGTACAGCTTTTTATGTTAACAATGCTGCTGAAAAAGAACGTGGGGTCCCTAGACTTGTTATTAATTACAAGCCTCTTAATAAGGTGTTAAGATGGATTAGGTATCCTATTCCTAATAAAAAAGACCTTTTAGATAGATTAAACAATGCTTTAATCTTCTCTAAGTTTGATATGAAATCTGGTTATTGGCAAATTCAGATTAATGAATCTGATAAGTATAAAACTGCCTTTACCGTACCCTTTGGACATTATGAATGGAATGTCCTTCCTTTTGGCCTTAAAAATGCCCCTTCTGAATTTCAAAATATTATGAATGATATTTTTAATCCTTATACAGAATTTATAATTGTTTATATTGATGATGTTTTAGTTTTTTCTAAAACTATAGATCAACATATTAAACATTTGAAAATATTTAAAGGATTAATTAAACATAATGGATTAGTTATATCTGCTCCTAAAATGAAAATTTTTCAAACTAAAGTTAGATTTTTGGGTCATGAAATTGACCAAGGAACAATAGTTCCTATACAAAGAAGTATTGAATTTGCTTCAAAATTCCCCAATATTATTACAGATAAGAAACAATTACAAAGATTCCTTGGTAGTCTTAATTATATAGCAGATTATTATGAAAATCTTGCTAAAGATACTGCCATATTACATGCTAGGCTTAGAAAAAATCCTGGCCCGTGGACTAATGAACATTCTCAGGCAGTCCAAAGAATCAAAAATAAGGTCAAATGTTTGCCTTGTTTATCTCTTGCTAATCCTAAGTATTTCAAAATTGTTGAAACTGACGCTTCAGACTTAGGCTATGGAGGAATCCTTAAACAGGTTATACCTGATACATCAAAAGAAGTATTAGTTAGATTTACTTCTGGAAAATGGAATCCTACTCAATCTAAGTATTCTACTATTAAGAAAGAAATGCTTTCTATTATAAAATGTATTTCAAAATTTCAAGATGATCTTCTTAATAAGAAATTCTTATTAAAAATTGATTGCAGCTCAGCTAAATCAATTATTGAAAAAGATGTTAAAAATCTTGTTGCTAAGCAAATTTTTGCTAGCTGGCAATCTCAATTATCTATGTTTGAGTTTGATATTCAACACATTAAAGGTGAAAATAATTCACTTGCTGACTACCTAACTCGTGAATTTTTGCAGGGAAAAAATGATGACCCCATATAGGGGAAGAGGCCGCGGCTATGGCCGTGGTGGAAGAGGGAGTAACAATATGTTACCCCAACCTGAATCAAACATTCCTCTAATAGGGGATTGGACTACAGTTTACAAAGGAAGAAAAATGCAGCAATTACCTGCATCTTCCTCAAAAAAGGAAGATATTGCTTCCTCATCTAATAAAAATACTTCCTACAAGGAAATTGCGGTTAATAACCCACCTCAAGAACAACTGGATTATTTTGAAAATCCAGTAACTGAAAAAATCATGTATGTTGATGATGAAGATATTAAGATAAATCCAAATGATGGATGGTCTATCAAAACAAGATACCTCGAATCACGAGGATATCCAGGTCTTCATGGAAAATCTAGGCCTCACCTAGAAATTCTTTTGACTGTTACCGAATCGGTAACAATAACCCATCACTACCAAAACAATAACCCCGAAAGTTTTATAAACTTCAGTAAATGCCATATTAATAAAATCTTGTTACCAAGAGAATGGGGTCTCAACCCAAATGGTGAAAAAGCAATAAGAATTGCTGAAGGAAAGTATATTTACTTTAATTATTGGGACTATGTCCAAGCTTTTACTCAAGCTTTTTATTACCAAAATCCTAAGAATAAGCATTCTTGGTTCTTCTCTATTAATCCAGAATTGATTAATAGACCAGTACCAAATTGGTTTTATGAATGGTGGACAAAATTTGGTCCGTCTTTGGAAATTCTACCCAAAGAATTACTTGACTTGTACAACCCCTGGTGTGATAATAGTCCACTTATCATAAATATTTTATCTGAAAATTTAATCACAGGACAATGTCCGTTTTTATTCTTTGCCAAATTTCAGATTCCTTGGATATGGAGGTGGTCTATCACCATGTCTCAAGATAAATTCAATATTCCCATTTTAGAAAGAAATTTCTTTTATAAATGGTGGAACAAGATGAGTTCCGAAGAGATCCAAAATAAAATTATTATGATTCAAGCAGCCATAGCTGAAGATCAAAATAAAAAAGCCAAAGAGCAAAATTCCCAACAAATGTCCATGGGAAATTTGAAGAATTTCTTCCAAAGAAAATATCCAAATGAAACAGAAGAAGAAATTATGGTTAGAACGCTGGATTATATGAAGAATCAGTTCTTCTCCACTTTTCCAACAAAAACATCAAGAGATGAAAATTCATCTATGAAGACTAGCTCTTCTATGGGATCCATGGATTCCAATAATTTTGATTGTTTGGCAGGAGAAACCCAAGCAGAGGACCCTACTGCTGAAGATTTTTGGGATGCCATGATTCAATCCATGGCTCAAAAGGCAAAGGATAAAGCCAAAAGATAGTAGAATCTCAAGACATATAGAAATGGACAAGAAAGCATCTTTTCTTGTCGGCCATTTCAAAAACCAAGTCAAGATGAGAATCTTATCTTATGGGAAAAAACAATGCTAAAGACAAAAGCAAAGATATGAAGGAATCTTATCTCGGTAGAAGGCCCATGCAAGCATCTTTTGTTGGACCATGCAAGCATCTTTTGGAATAGTAACAGAAAATTTCCTGCTTTTGTAAGATAGTTTGTTTTTTGTGAATTATTATTGTGACGATGGGGCCAAATGTGTACCCGGCATTAATAATTCTTCTATGTTTTTGTAACCGGCTATCGTAGGTAGCTTTTACCGGCTTGAATAGTAAGCCTTTGCATCCCTATATAAAGGGAATATCGTTTCGTTTGTAAGCACGCAATTTTCAATAATATAACAAAGTTTTTATATACTCTGTCTCTTATCTACCCAATTCCCTCAAAAATACATAAAAGTCCGATCCTGCTTCCGCTCTTAATAACTTTCTTTCTGGTATCATCACCTGGTTAAAACCTAAGGTATATTTCTTATTTCAAATTTTTATTTATGAAAATCAGTGGCTAAAATTTTTGTTGGGGAAGGTTAGGTAACTTAGAAGAAACTAAGTATGTAGGTTTTTCGCTTGTTAGTAAATTTATATTATGGCAACAAGTTGTAAGGGTTTTTTCAAAACTGAAAATGTTTTTTAGTGTTTTCTTATATTCATCGTTTTTCCCAAAAAAGGGAGTGTTAAGATGATTTTAAAAAGAAATTTTTGCTGAAAAACATTGGACATCTTTGATTTGGGAGAAATCCTTCTATCCCTTCGGGTTGATAGTTAAACAATGTTTTTGTTTGCAAAGATGACTTATCATTTGTTGCCTAGATATATTTGTACTAAGAACAAGAGTTATATTTACCTACTTAGTTTTACCTAAGGTATCTAATCGTCCACAACATCCTTAGCCAGCCATATTTATGGATTCTGATGATGATAATCATCAAAATAATTTGATTAAACATGAAGAACTTGTGGAATATCCAAAAAATTTGGATAAACTTAATAAATGGACAATTCCATCAGTACCTTCAAATCAAATTTATAAATTTGGCAAAATAGATATATTATCTCGTTTTGCTGTAAAAAGTTTAGAACAAACTATTCAAATTTCTGAAAGTACTCAGACAATCAAACTTTTAACAAAAAAGGATTTACTTCCTTTTAAAAATTATAATTATATCCATGTTGGTTTAATACAAGTTGCTGTTAAACCTTTGACTTTGCTAGGATTAAATACTAGCATCCTAGGATATATTAGGGACGGTAGATGTAAAGATTTTAAACAATCTTTAGCTGCCTTAATTGAAACAAGTTTGTGTCATGGACCAGTCTATTTTGATGTCTCTCCCAATATAAGCTTATCCATGTCTGATAAAAATTTATTAGACGCTCTCCAATTAACTATTCATACTAATGGTTACAATTTCAAACCTGGTAGTGAAATTATGGCTATATGTTATAGGGTTTATTACAAAGTCCTTACCACATTAAACCCTAAAGCTAAACAAATATCGTTTCCTGGAACTACTACTTTAGTTCAAACAAATCTGCTTACCTCTAATGTTGCAACTAATAGGTTGCTTAAATGGGATGAAATTAATTTTCCAGAAACCTGGAACCTCCCTCAGGCCATTGAACCGGAACCTATCCTTAATAAGGATGTTGATCAAATAATCCAATCAAGTGATGGAGATCTAGAGATAAATTTTAACTCTAAAAGAATGATTAGAATACCTAGATCCATGTCTGGAAGACATTCTGTGAATTCTATAAATGAATTTTATTCTGCTCCCAGTCAATTAGCTAGACCTTCAACTTCTCAATTAAGAGAAGAAATAGAAGTTGTTGAAAATATAAGACTCAGTGAAAACAAAATTCCTCATGGTATATATCAAAAACCAAATCCTCCTAGAGTAGAATCACCTACTCCCTCAGATATGGACCTCCCGTTATAATGTTAGATTATTCTCCAGGTAGCAATCTAAGAAACCTTGTCAATGACGAGTTTCAGCATGCTAGATACACCCAATTTAGAGAATGGTTTTTTAAAACGTTTTCGGCTCCTATGTTAACTAGTTTTAAAGAAGAGTACAATACTCAAATGTCTATAAACCAAGATTTCATTCCCTTTGTCAAATGGTTTATTAGTTACTATATAACCAAACAAAAAGAAGAATTGGTTTTTATGAAAAAAGATGAACTTTTAGTTCTTCAAAAACCTTGGGAAAGTATCCAAGGAGAAAAAATGGAATCTCCTTTTCCCCCAGAACAAACAATAAGTTTGGGTTCTCATACTGAAGCTACACCTTATCTTACCCTTCAATTACAAAGGGTTGAACAAAATCAAATTACTCTAAAAGAGTTAAATTCCATAATTAGATCCAACAACTACACTAATGCCTACCTTGTTTGTCTTGGAGAACAATTTATTTCTCTAGAAAAAGAGCTTTTATCCATTAAAGACCTTTTAAATAAACAAATAGCACGTCAAAAAATTATTATTGACCTTATTAATAAACCTAATACTCCAGAACAAGCTTCTACATCTACAATATTAGATGTCCCTATAATTCAACCTCCTATTCCAATAGAAGGATTTAAAATGGAAACAAATGGTAATGAATTTGTTCGCATTCTTGAGAAAAAGCTTAAAGATTTACATTTAACGGTTATGACTAACCAAGACTCTTCCAATGAAGAAGACATCAATGATTTAGCAAATATGTTTGCAGATTTAGACATTAATAATCAAGATACTAATGAGATAAACCCTGTTTATAGCTCTAAACCCTTAGAAAAAGACTATTATAAACGTCCCTCTCCTCAAGACGTACTTTTTGAGGAACCTGAACCCTACCAGAATTCATATTCTGGAAAAGCCATTAAAGTTATTAAGAGCGGAAGCAGGATCGGACTTTTATGTATTTTTGAGGGAATTGGGTAGATAAGAGACAGAGTATATAAAAACTTTGTTATATTATTGAAAATTGCGTGCTTACAAACGAAACGATATTCCCTTTATATAGGGATACAAAGGCTTACTATTCAAGCCGGTAAAAGCTACCTACGATAGCCGGTTACAAAAACATAGAAGAATTATTAATGCCGGGTACACATTGGGCCCCATCGTCACAATAATAATTCACAAAAAACAAACTATCTTACAAAAGCAGGAAATTTTCTGTTACTATTCCAAAAGATGCTTGCATGGTCCAACAAAAGATGCTTGCATGGGCCTTCTACCGAGATAAGATTCCTTCCTATCTTTGCTTTTGTCTTTAGCATTGTTTTTTCCCATAAGATAAGATTCTCATCTTGACTTGGTTTTTGAAATGGCCGACAAGAAAAGATGCTTTCTTGTCCATTTCTATATGTCTTGAGATTCTACTATCTTTTGGCTTTATCCTTTGCCTTTTGAGCCATGGATTGAATCATGGCATCCCAAAAATCTTCAGCAGTAGGGTCCTCTGCTTGGGTTTCTCCTGCCAAACAATCAAAATTATTGGAATCCATGGATCCCATAGAAGAGCTAGTCTTCATAGATGAATTTTCATCTCTTGATGTTTTTGTTGGAAAAGTGGAGAAGAACTGATTCTTCATATAATCCAGCGTTCTAACCATAATTTCTTCTTCTGTTTCATTTGGATATTTTCTTTGGAAGAAATTCTTCAAATTTCCCATGGACATTTGTTGGGAATTTTGCTCTTTGGCTTTTTTATTTTGATCTTCAGCTATGGCTGCTTGAATCATAATAATTTTATTTTGGATCTCTTCGGAACTCATCTTGTTCCACCATTTATAAAAGAAATTTCTTTCTAAAATGGGAATATTGAATTTATCTTGAGACATGGTGATAGACCACCTCCATATCCAAGGAATCTGAAATTTGGCAAAGAATAAAAACGGACATTGTCCTGTGATTAAATTTTCAGATAAAATATTTATGATAAGTGGACTATTATCACACCAGGGGTTGTACAAGTCAAGTAATTCTTTGGGTAGAATTTCCAAAGACGGACCAAATTTTGTCCACCATTCATAAAACCAATTTGGTACTGGTCTATTAATCAATTCTGGATTAATAGAGAAGAACCAAGAATGCTTATTCTTAGGATTTTGGTAATAAAAAGCTTGAGTAAAAGCTTGGACATAGTCCCAATAATTAAAGTAAATATACTTTCCTTCAGCAATTCTTATTGCTTTTTCACCATTTGGGTTGAGACCCCATTCTCTTGGTAACAAGATTTTATTAATATGGCATTTACTGAAGTTTATAAAACTTTCGGGGTTATTGTTTTGGTAGTGATGGGTTATTGTTACCGATTCGGTAACAGTCAAAAGAATTTCTAGGTGAGGCCTAGATTTTCCATGAAGACCTGGATATCCTCGTGATTCGAGGTATCTTGTTTTGATAGACCATCCATCATTTGGATTTATCTTAATATCTTCATCATCAACATACATGATTTTTTCAGTTACTGGATTTTCAAAATAATCCAGTTGTTCTTGAGGTGGGTTATTAACCGCAATTTCCTTGTAGGAAGTATTTTTATTAGATGAGGAAGCAATATCTTCCTTTTTTGAGGAAGATGCAGGTAATTGCTGCATTTTTCTTCCTTTGTAAACTGTAGTCCAATCCCCTATTAGAGGAATGTTTGATTCAGGTTGGGGTAACATATTGTTACTCCCTCTTCCACCACGGCCATAGCCGCGGCCTCTTCCCCTATATGGGGTCATCATTTTTTCCCTGCAAAAATTCACGAGTTAGGTAGTCAGCAAGTGAATTATTTTCACCTTTAATGTGTTGAATATCAAACTCAAACATAGATAATTGAGATTGCCAGCTAGCAAAAATTTGCTTAGCAACAAGATTTTTAACATCTTTTTCAATAATTGATTTAGCTGAGCTGCAATCAATTTTTAATAAGAATTTCTTATTAAGAAGATCATCTTGAAATTTTGAAATACATTTTATAATAGAAAGCATTTCTTTCTTAATAGTAGAATACTTAGATTGAGTAGGATTCCATTTTCCAGAAGTAAATCTAACTAATACTTCTTTTGATGTATCAGGTATAACCTGTTTAAGGATTCCTCCATAGCCTAAGTCTGAAGCGTCAGTTTCAACAATTTTGAAATACTTAGGATTAGCAAGAGATAAACAAGGCAAACATTTGACCTTATTTTTGATTCTTTGGACTGCCTGAGAATGTTCATTAGTCCACGGGCCAGGATTTTTTCTAAGCCTAGCATGTAATATGGCAGTATCTTTAGCAAGATTTTCATAATAATCTGCTATATAATTAAGACTACCAAGGAATCTTTGTAATTGTTTCTTATCTGTAATAATATTGGGGAATTTTGAAGCAAATTCAATACTTCTTTGTATAGGAACTATTGTTCCTTGGTCAATTTCATGACCCAAAAATCTAACTTTAGTTTGAAAAATTTTCATTTTAGGAGCAGATATAACTAATCCATTATGTTTAATTAATCCTTTAAATATTTTCAAATGTTTAATATGTTGATCTATAGTTTTAGAAAAAACTAAAACATCATCAATATAAACAATTATAAATTCTGTATAAGGATTAAAAATATCATTCATAATATTTTGAAATTCAGAAGGGGCATTTTTAAGGCCAAAAGGAAGGACATTCCATTCATAATGTCCAAAGGGTACGGTAAAGGCAGTTTTATACTTATCAGATTCATTAATCTGAATTTGCCAATAACCAGATTTCATATCAAACTTAGAGAAGATTAAAGCATTGTTTAATCTATCTAAAAGGTCTTTTTTATTAGGAATAGGATACCTAATCCATCTTAACACCTTATTAAGAGGCTTGTAATTAATAACAAGTCTAGGGACCCCACGTTCTTTTTCAGCAGCATTGTTAACATAAAAAGCTGTACAACTCCAAGGAGATTTGGATTTTCTTATTAATTTTTTCTCTAAAAGAGATTCTATCTCCTTTTTGCATAGCTCCAAATACTCATGGTTCATTTGAGCTGGCCTAGCTTTGGTGGGAATCTGACTTTCGTTAAAGTCATCAAGATAAGGTAAAGAAATAACATGTTTCTTTCTATCCCAAAAAGCATTTGGTAAATCATTACACACTTCATTTTTAAACTGTTGCTCAATCAATTTGATTTGTTCTTTAATCTCATTTTTATTAAGTTGTTCATTAATATTTAATAAACTAATTTCTTCTCTAAGAAAACTTAATTGTTTTTCTTTATTTAAAAGAATACTTTTAACTTCATTAAGCATTTTAATATGAGGGTCAGTAATAAATTCAAAAGTGATTGTCTTACCATTAATCATGGTAGTGATGCCTTTAGTGTCCACATTAATTAAAGGCATAATACTATTTAAAAACGGAGTTCCCAGAATAACTCTATGAGTCATATTTTTTACTAAGATAAAATGGGTAGGTAAGCAAATATCTTGATTACAAACATATGTATTAGGTAATTTATAATTAACCGTTAATTTGTCACCACTAGCCTGGGCAAGGGTTTGAGTGGTTTTTGTATAATACTTGGTAGGAACAATTCCTTCCTGAAGACAATTAAGGTCAGCGCCACTATCAATAAGGGCAACTTCATTTTCTAAGATAAATGTTCTGTTAACAACTAAAGTTATTTTAACAAACCATTTTTGAGAAATTACTCTATCAATAAGAGTAAGAAACCTATCATTAGTAGTAGGACTGCTAGTAGAAGATATTTCTTCAACTTTAAGGTTACCTGTTTCAAGTAAGGAAACCCTTTGAGATAATCTTTGATTATCATTCTTTATCTGAGTAATTTCAAATTTCAAAAGATTAATTTCTCTATGTAAATCAGAGAGGGAAACAGGAGTTTCACGGACATTGGATTGGTGAAATCTGGATAAAACCTCACTTAATTGGTAAGGGGCTTCAATAATGATAGGAGATTCTTTTTTAGAATTTTCTTGAATCAAAACTTCAAGCATTTTTCTTTTAAGCTTATTGTCAGAGATAGATTCAATAGCTTTTATGGCTTCATCTTGTTCTGTAGTAAGAACATTAAGACCATTCATGTCAACAATAGACTTCCAGTAATCAATTTGATTACATTGACAGTTATTATTGTCAGAATCATCAGAGGAATAATCTGATGATGATTCATAAATCATGTTAATATCTTCATTAGAAGAATTAGTCTCTGATTCAGACTTAATTAAGCAAACTTTCTCAAGTTGAAAACGTAATTGCTCATCCTCAATCTCATTGAGAGCCCTTTTTGTCCAACATTGGTTTGCATAATGACCAGCTTTACCACATTTGTGGCAAGATACATCAAGCATCTTAGCTTTTCTTTTGCCTTTATGATTAAGAGGCTTATCTTTTGGTCTACTTTTATTAAAGTGACTCCTTCTCTTATTCTTTTTATAAGAATTTTTGTAACTATCCTTATTTTGATGAGATTTATTTCTGAATGTTTTTCCTTTCCTTTTCTTACTTTCTGAAGATTTTCCAAGATCAAAGGCAAATTGATCACAAAATTCACCCATTTGGTGTTTTTCAGAAAGTTTTTGTTTCTTAAGCTGATTTCTAAGCTTAATATCATTACATAAGGTTAATCCTTCATTAACACAAGTGCTAATAATTTGACCATAAGTAAGATCATGGTAATTAATATTTATCCCATCATTTTTACTTCTTAAAGAATTTCTCACCTTTTCAGAGAAGAAATGGGGTAATCCATCAATAAATTTGGCTTTCCAGTGAATGGAATTAGGAGTTTTTAATTGGTAAACCCTAGATAAAAAGGTATCTTTATACCATCTAAAATGTGTAAGAGAAGGACATCTTAGATTTTGAAGTAAAGTTTGAAGTTTCTCTCCAATAGGGACATTGTTTCCAACAAAATGTTGAAGGATAGAGAGACACAGTGTATAAACCGCATCTTCTTCACCTGTGGTGGCAATACTACTTGCTCCGGTTCCAGGATTTTCAGACTTAACTAATTTCTTATGGTTAAGAATATCCTTTTTCTGACTTTCAGTAATATAATTATCCCACCAGCCTCTTAATTGACCAACAAATCCAGTTGATATGAAAGAGGCAATTTCGCTGTCAGAATTTCCGTGCTGTTTACAAACAGTTGAATACATAATTATTCTATGTATTGTATCAACTATTTGCTTGTCATTTAAACCATCGATATTCCATTCATAAATGGCTTTTCCAGAATATGAATTCTGGTAGGGTTCAGGTTCCTCAAAAAGTACGTCTTGAGGAGAGGGACGTTTATAATAGTATTTTTCTAAGGGTTTAGAGCTATAAACAGGGTTTATCTCATTAGTATCTTGATTATTAATGTCTAAATCTGCAAACATATTTGCTAAATCATTGATGTCTTCTTCATTGGAAGAGTCTTGGTTAGTCATAACCGTTAAATGTAAATCTTTAAGCTTTTTCTCAAGAATGCGAACAAATTCATTACCATTTGTTTCCATTTTAAATCCTTCTATTGGAATAGGAGGTTGAATTATAGGGACATCTAATATTGTAGATGTAGAAGCTTGTTCTGGAGTATTAGGTTTATTAATAAGGTCAATAATAATTTTTTGACGTGCTATTTGTTTATTTAAAAGGTCTTTAATGGATAAAAGCTCTTTTTCTAGAGAAATAAATTGTTCTCCAAGACAAACAAGGTAGGCATTAGTGTAGTTGTTGGATCTAATTATGGAATTTAACTCTTTTAGAGTAATTTGATTTTGTTCAACCCTTTGTAATTGAAGGGTAAGATAAGGTGTAGCTTCAGTATGAGAACCCAAACTTATTGTTTGTTCTGGGGGAAAAGGAGATTCCATTTTTTCTCCTTGGATACTTTCCCAAGGTTTTTGAAGAACTAAAAGTTCATCTTTTTTCATAAAAACCAATTCTTCTTTTTGTTTGGTTATATAGTAACTAATAAACCATTTGACAAAGGGAATGAAATCTTGGTTTATAGACATTTGAGTATAGTACTCTTCTTTAAAACTAGCTAACATAGGAGCCGAAAACGTTTTAAAAAACCATTCTCTAAATTGGGTGTATCTAGCATGCTGAAACTCGTCATTGACAAGGTTTCTTAGATTGCTACCTGGAGAATAATCTAACATTATAACGGGAAGTCCATATCTGAGGGAGTAGGTGATTCTACTCTAGGAGGATTTGGTTTTTGATATATACCATGAGGAATTTTGTTTTCACTGAGTCTTATATTTTCAACAACTTCTATTTCTTCTCTTAATTGAGAAGTTGAAGGTCTAGCTAATTGACTGGGAGCAGAATAAAATTCATTTATAGAATTCACAGAATGTCTTCCAGACATGGATCTAGGTATTCTAATCATTCTTTTAGAGTTAAAATTTATCTCTAGATCTCCATCACTTGATTGGATTATTTGATCAACATCCTTATTAAGGATAGGTTCCGGTTCAATGGCCTGAGGGAGGTTCCAGGTTTCTGGAAAATTAATTTCATCCCATTTAAGCAACCTATTAGTTGCAACATTAGGGGTAAGCAGATTTGTTTGAACTAAAGTAGTAGTTCCAGGAAACGATATTTGTTTAGCTTTAGGGTTTAATGTGGTAAGGACTTTGTAATAAACCCTATAACATATAGCCATAATTTCACTACCAGGTTTGAAATTGTAACCATTAGTATGAATAGTTAATTGGAGAGCGTCTAATAAATTTTTATCAGACATGGATAAGCTTATATTGGGAGAGACATCAAAATAGACTGGTCCATGACACAAACTTGTTTCAATTAAGGCAGCTAAAGATTGTTTAAAATCTTTACATCTACCGTCCCTAATATATCCTAGGATGCTAGTATTTAATCCTAGCAAAGTCAAAGGTTTAACAGCAACTTGTATTAAACCAACATGGATATAATTATAATTTTTAAAAGGAAGTAAATCCTTTTTTGTTAAAAGTTTGATTGTCTGAGTACTTTCAGAAATTTGAATAGTTTGTTCTAAACTTTTTACAGCAAAACGAGATAATATATCTATTTTGCCAGGTACTGATGGAATTGTCCATTTATTAAGTTTATCCAAATTTTTTGGATATTCCACAAGTTCTTCATGTTTAATCAAATTATTTTGATGATTATCATCATCAGAATCCATAAATATGGCTGGCTAAGGATGTTGTGGACGATTAGATACCTTAGGTAAAACTAAGTAGGTAAATATAACTCTTGTTCTTAGTACAAATATATCTAGGCAACAAATGATAAGTCATCTTTGCAAACAAAAACATTGTTTAACTATCAACCCGAAGGGATAGAAGGATTTCTCCCAAATCAAAGATGTCCAATGTTTTTCAGCAAAAATTTCTTTTTAAAATCATCTTAACACTCCCTTTTTTGGGAAAAACGATGAATATAAGAAAACACTAAAAAACATTTTCAGTTTTGAAAAACCCTTACAACTTGTTGCCATAATATAAATTTACTAACAAGCGAAAAACCTACATACTTAGTTTCTTCTAAGTTACCTAACCTTCCCCAACAAAAATTTTAGCCACTGATTTTCATAAATAAAAATTTGAAATAAGAAATATACCTTAGGTTTTAACCAGGTGATGATACCAGAAAGTTATTAAGAGCGGAAGCAGGATCGGACTTTTATGTATTTTTGAGGGAATTGGGTAGATAAGAGACAGAGTATATAAAAACTTTGTTATATTATTGAAAATTGCGTGCTTACAAACGAAACGATATTCCCTTTATATAGGGATGCAAAGGCTTACTATTCAAGCCGGTAAAAGCTACCTACGATAGCCGGTTACAAAAACATAGAAGAATTATTAATGCCGGGTACACATTTGGCCCCATCGTCACAATAATAATTCACAAAAAACAAACTATCTTACAAAAGCAGGAAATTTTCTGTTACTATTCCAAAAGATGCTTGCATGGTCCAACAAAAGATGCTTGCATGGGCCTTCTACCGAGATAAGATTCCTTCCTATCTTTGCTTTTGTCTTTAGCATTGTTTTTTCCCATAAGATAAGATTCTCATCTTGACTTGGTTTTTGAAATGGCCGACAAGAAAAGATGCTTTCTTGTCCATTTCTATATGTCTTGAGATTCTACTATCTTTTGGCTTTATCCTTTGCCTTTTGAGCCATGGATTGAATCATGGCATCCCAAAAATCTTCAGCAGTAGGGTCCTCTGCTTGGGTTTCTCCTGCCAAACAATCAAAATTATTGGAATCCATGGATCCCATAGAAGAGCTAGTCTTCATAGATGAATTTTCATCTCTTGATGTTTTTGTTGGAAAAGTGGAGAAGAACTGATTCTTCATATAATCCAGCGTTCTAACCATAATTTCTTCTTCTGTTTCATTTGGATATTTTCTTTGGAAGAAATTCTTCAAATTTCCCATGGACATTTGTTGGGAATTTTGCTCTTTGGCTTTTTTATTTTGATCTTCAGCTATGGCTGCTTGAATCATAATAATTTTATTTTGGATCTCTTCGGAACTCATCTTGTTCCACCATTTATAAAAGAAATTTCTTTCTAAAATGGGAATATTGAATTTATCTTGAGACATGGTGATAGACCACCTCCATATCCAAGGAATCTGAAATTTGGCAAAGAATAAAAACGGACATTGTCCTGTGATTAAATTTTCAGATAAAATATTTATGATAAGTGGACTATTATCACACCAGGGGTTGTACAAGTCAAGTAATTCTTTGGGTAGAATTTCCAAAGACGGACCAAATTTTGTCCACCATTCATAAAACCAATTTGGTACTGGTCTATTAATCAATTCTGGATTAATAGAGAAGAACCAAGAATGCTTATTCTTAGGATTTTGGTAATAAAAAGCTTGAGTAAAAGCTTGGACATAGTCCCAATAATTAAAGTAAATATACTTTCCTTCAGCAATTCTTATTGCTTTTTCACCATTTGGGTTGAGACCCCATTCTCTTGGTAACAAGATTTTATTAATATGGCATTTACTGAAGTTTATAAAACTTTCGGGGTTATTGTTTTGGTAGTGATGGGTTATTGTTACCGATTCGGTAACAGTCAAAAGAATTTCTAGGTGAGGCCTAGATTTTCCATGAAGACCTGGATATCCTCGTGATTCGAGGTATCTTGTTTTGATAGACCATCCATCATTTGGATTTATCTTAATATCTTCATCATCAACATACATGATTTTTTCAGTTACTGGATTTTCAAAATAATCCAGTTGTTCTTGAGGTGGGTTATTAACCGCAATTTCCTTGTAGGAAGTATTTTTATTAGATGAGGAAGCAATATCTTCCTTTTTTGAGGAAGATGCAGGTAATTGCTGCATTTTTCTTCCTTTGTAAACTGTAGTCCAATCCCCTATTAGAGGTTGTGTCATGAAAAAAGTTTCACCTGTCTCTTATATAACATGGTTAGAGAGTTGGGACAATATTTCAACTGCCACCATCGTGCCCATGAATAAAGGGAAAAAAATATTGATTGAGTCAATAGAATTTTAAAAAATAATAAATAAGTTAGAATAAATAATTAATAGAATAAATAATAATAAATATTGAAAATTATCAAGATTAAAACAAAAATAGCTAATAATAATAAATTTAGAAAAATAAAAAAATTATGCTTAATTACGGCATTAAAAGTTGCTTAAAATACTTAACAATTCTTACTAAAAAAATAAAGGAAAAAAGGAAATCGACAGTATAAAGTATTTTTACACTGTCAACCAATGAGAGACATGCAACAGAATAAATCCTATTTAAAAAGTTAGAATAAAATATCTTTTATTAATTGTATATGTAAAACTGAAATTACATGACAAATTAAAGCATTTGTATAGTTTTTAAAAAAAGCATGTGGGTGTTGCTGATTTTAACAAATAATTAAACAAATAATAATAAAATTAATAAAATGAAAAAGTTAGTTATAATTTTTAAAAATATATAAATTATTCATTTATTAAAAAAAAGTGCAAAAATATATAAGAAATAATAAATTAGTGGAGGCAATCATCAAAGAAATCGTTAGTTAGTGGATAGTTATCAAAGAAATATAATAAATTAGTGGAGGCAATATCAAGGAAACGGTTAGTTAGTGGATAGTTATAAAAGAAATAATAGTTTATTAATTAAAATAAAAAATAATTGATTAAAAAATAATTAGTTAGTAGTATAAATAATAAAATGAAATAAATAAATATATAAATAACAAATTATAGAATTAACCTCAGTTTTGACGCCAAAAATTTATTAAGAGATTTAACAACTTTAAATAATAAGATTAGACGTAACAACTTTAAACTGTTCAATTTTATAAATATTAATATTAATATTAATTTAATTGTTAAGCTTAAAAATATATCTAATTTTGTCATAGAAATTATATTTATTGAAATGTCACATTGAAAATGTAAAAATCTTTCGTTTATCTCAAATTTTGTAATTTTATTTTCTGATATTTTATTTTCTTAAGAATGATATTTTCCTATGACTTTTTTCTCAAGTTTATTCATATGTTTAAATGATGAAAATTCAATATTTCAATGAAACTAAAATTTAATTAACTTTAAGTTTTCACTACTATTTTATATATTTTTTATTATTTTAAAATTAAATAAAATTTGTAAATTTTTTAAAAAATTAATTTTGGCCAAAAACATAAATAAGAATATTATTCTTAGCACTAATAATAATAATAAAAATATAATGATAAGAAATGTCATTTTATGACTTAAAACAAATATACTTAAAGATATACTATCTCCGATTTATAAGAAAATATGAAATTATGCAAAGAAATTGATAAAAATAAATATTTGCTTTAAATAATCATGATAAAAATATAATGATAAGAAATGTCATTTTTCCACGTACCAAGACAACCAATGATTATTGTTACTTTTTAAGTAGTGATTATTCTTTTTCTAATAATATCTTAAACTTTTTAATACTTTATTTAACTTTTTCTCTCTCTATCATAATAATTAGGGGTAATTTTTTTCACAAAAATGACAATTATAAAGAAACAGATAGTATTACTGTTACAACAAGTACTATAAAAAATAGACACGTTACAACTTTGTTATTGTCAAATGTCAAAGAGTCAAGAATACTGATCTGAGCTTCTTTCCAAAAACAAAAATAAATAAATTTGACAGTACTGGTCCAACTGCTTCGATACAGACACGTCCATAGTAACGCCAGTAGTAGGGCAGCTTTCTAAAGAATTGTGGGAAATCAGGTTTGTCTCTTCAGGCCAAAGATTGATATATTTTGTCACTTTCTGTAGATGCAACTCTCTCTTGTGTTTCTCTCATATATGAGAAGACTATAAAATTGGTGGAGCCCACATATTTTAACTCTCTCTTCTCTATTTAAATATATATTTTAATTACAAATAATAATTTATTAAATTTAATTAAATTAATTAGTTTATTATTTAACTTATTTAAAATAATTTCATTTATACTATTTATTTGTTTTTATAAAAAAAAAAGTGCTAGCATGTAACAAAAGAACTCAATTAATTAAACATTGGCTTGCCTAAACAAGTGGAAAAAGTAGTCAAAGGAATAACAAAATCACAAATTGTTGAAATATCATCTACTATCTATTCATTAACTAGCAAAGGACCCGTGCGTTCGCACGGGTCACGTAAAGTCGATATAAATATTAAATAAATATTATATAGTTGTGGTTAAAAAATGTATACTAATTTATACGAATTAACATAAAAAATTTCAATGTTATTCTCATACAAAGATTAGTTTATATACATATGTTTTGTAAATTGTAATTGTTATTAAACCAAATATATGGTGGAAAAACAGGACTGACTCGTCGGACATGCCTATAATATTTATAATTGTTTATAATTTTAATTTTATAATTTCTATTAAAAATTATTATAAAATAAACATATTATACACCAAAAAAATATATTGGTTTAATAATTTGCTTAGATTTAATGATTTGAATAATATTATGTTTGTTAACTTTAAGTAGTAATTTAGAAGTTATATGCTATAGTAATTCAGAAGTACATATGATTTCTAATATCTGTTCAATTTAAGTAAGTATTTTGTCGGCCCGTCAGAAAAATAGGTTCGGATCGTCGGGGATGCTTATAACTTTTAAAAGGCTCGGATCGTTGGGCATGCCCGTCGGACATGCCTATAATTTTTAAATTCTTCTGTATTGTATTATCGACTCTGTTGTAAATTTGGGATTGGATTTATATACTCATGACTTATAACTTTATATATGTCATTTTCTTCATAGCCTTCGTAATGTCGAATCTTAGTATACATTATAATTATTTGATTTGAGAAACAATTAAGTACGTATATTAATTTATACTTATAGGAATTAACAGGAAAAAAATTCAATGTCGATTGTCATACAAATATAATTTAATTTATGAAATTGTAGTAGTTGTCAGGATATACATAGATTTCATAATTGCTATTAAATCAAATATACGGAGTATATGATCTTTAAGAAATGTGATAAGAAAATTGTGTAGTAATTTTGTGTAGTAATTTAAAAAATTATATGTTATAGTATATGTTAAATTTGTGTAGTAATTTAGAAATTATATGCTATAGTATATGATCTTTAAGAAATGTGATAAGAAAATTGTAAAAAGTATCATATAAATATAAAATTCATATATTATGAATTTACATATACAAAAATATAGTATGAATTTATCTTTATTTTTTATAAATATTAAATAATAATAATATAAATTAAATAAAAAATGACAAATTTGAGTTTTTCATAAGAAAATTGTATTTTTCATACATCATAATTTTCCAACTAATGAAATTATGATGCATGGAAAACACAGTTTTCTCGAGAATATTATGGATTTTTTAATTTAGTAGCCATTTTTTTAAACTATAGTATTCATCTTTATTATCCATCCAAATTAATTGATCTTCAAACTCGTCTTGTATATAAGGATGCTATTTGACTCATTCCTAATGGGCACATGTAACCGGTACGTGTTATAATTGGTATGAATGAATAATTGGTAAAAAACCAAATATTTATATCATTAATTAAATCATAATTGACATTAATTTTCATTATTCACTCGAAATCAAATTTATTCATAATATCAATAATCAAATAATTTGTATTAATTTTTAAAAAATATGGATTATAACGCATTATTTCTTTTCCTATAAATTAATCATCTTTATAATTATACATTAATATTATAATCATTTATTTATTCTCATAAATTTGGATTTAGATTGAATTATTTTCTTATTTGTGTTCACAAATATATTTTTAACAACCCGTGTTGCTCTCTAAACCGTGTAATTTTATGGAAATAATGGAAAGAATCAATTAAAATTGGATGTATTAATTATGTTGTTTTTAATAATGATTATGTATTAATTAGGATAATAATTTATTTTTTTGTGATAATTACTTTTTATATATTAAAGTAGAAAATTAAATGATATTTATTGGAAAGAGAACGGGAATAACAATTTATTATAATTAATAATTAATTCACATTTATAGGAAAAAGAATAAGTGATTAAAAAAAAGGAAATATAAGAATTGCTCATTAAGATTAACAAATTTATATTCTCATTCAAACTTTGTGAATTCACCAATCATAATTATTTCATTTTTTTATAAAAAAAAAATATTTATATAATTTTTTAATGCTAATATTTTATTATAAAACTTTTAAGCATATACTTGTCATATGCTTGATATTTATAGAATACAACAACATGCTTACAAAGTATATCTTAATCATGTCTTTAAATAAATAATAGTGCAGAGAAAAATAAATAATCTTATTAAAAAATAATAAACCTTTTTTTTTTCATATGAAAAGGTAAACAGGTGCAATAAAAAATAATGGAAAAAAAATTACTTTCATGTGAAGAGTACTAAACGAATAATAATGTTGGAATGAATTTTAAAAATGACAACCATAGTGTATTCGCATTGTTCCACTTAAAAATTAAATACTTTTTAATTTTATTATATACATCCCTTGAAGGAATGGTTGAAGAAAACTTTGGACCTGGGTCGAAATCATTTGCCATAATTTATAGATTAATGAGAGTAGAATTTGAAGGGTTTTGAAGAAGGCTAAGATGTTGAAGAAGCTAAATCGTTTTTTGCAGTTCCAAGGTGGTTCAAGATGACGCATGCTGTATATTGATTATTTCAAAAAGAGTGTTTTGGTGGCTAAGATAATGGCTCTAGAAATTCGTTAATGATGGAAGTTTTCCACAATTCCAATACAAAGCTATCACGACAGTATTAATGATGGAAAAGAAAATGGACAATTGAAAGGTTATTAAATGATGAAAAAAATTAAGTATTAATGAAAAAAATTATTTATTAATGAAAAAAATTATTATATTAAAAGTAGATTTAAAAAAAACATTTAATGAAAATAAAATGAATGGTGTTGAAAAATATATATATTTTTCCATTTTTAAGAACAATAATGAACGACAAAAATAGAAAAATTTGAAATTAGGTGAGTCATATATATATATATATATATATATATATATATATATATATATATATATATATATATATATATATATATATATAACAATAAAATAGAAATAAATCAGACTATTAATCATGACATAAATGTAATGATGATTTTAGTTTTTGATTTTTTTTAACTTGTCGACGTAATCATATAAAAAAATGTTTAAGGCAGTAATAATGATGAAGCAAATTTAATTTTTTTAATTAAAATAGTAGACAATAATAGTATCAAAAACATAAAAAGAAATCATTACTTTTAAATACAGAAAAAATTTAATTTATATTGGAACAAATAATTTAAGCCTATTTATAAACTAATTATTTAATGTTAATGCACTTATTTGTATTACAGATTAATGATATGTAAAAAAAATTAGAAATTTAATAGACATTTAATATATTTTATTAGTTTGTTACAACAAATTAGACCAAAATACAACACAACACTTATCAATGTATGAGAAAATACAACTCTTCTACACTAAAAAATATTCAAAAATTATTAAAACCAAATGTATTAAAAAATTATACATTGCCTGACAATGTATGATGACTGATGTAGATTGTCTTGAAGTAAATATCTTTTCACTTTTATGAAAATTGTATTAAAAAATTAAAACCAAATGAAAGAGAGATGATTTCAAATTCTTTAATACTCACAATCATAGACAGAACCGACTCAACATCGTAGCAGAACCAACTCAACACCGTAGATCATCACTTTTAAGTTTCGTCCCTTTGACATAATAGTTTATATTTTTATTTACAAATTTTGAACAACATCATAGCAGAAACAACCAAAGAAGTTATCACAACAGCCACAACAATAAAATAGCAATACAACAACACTTCTATAGTAGAGAAATCAAAAGAGAAAGAAGAGGAAAGAATTCATCGGCAATCAGTAAGCAAAATGTGAAAATTTGATTCAAGCCACAAACTCTCAAGTATCAAAAAGTTTTTGTTTCCAAATATTTTGAACAAAATATTACAATTTTCTCAATTTTGAACAAAATTTTTAAAGAATTTTCCTGAAAGGGTCACTTCTTCTGTCATTGCTAAATCCTTCTTGTCAGTCTTCTTCAAAGCTCACACCATGCTCGAGCTTTCTACCGCTCACCCATATTTCATGAACTGTCAACATATGCAATGAAAACCATTAAGATTTTGTTAGTTACCAATTTGTGTAAATATCTTAGGTAATTTTTGGTAACTCTCAAGTCTTTTTGTGGTTAATAGTAGTATTTTATTGTCATTTGGTATATATTTATTCTTATATTTATATTATTGTTGAATAGTTCTTATCTTTGCAATCTATGTTGGATTTTGTAGTTTTTATAGATAATTGGAAGCTTGGACCATGGAAAAAGCACTTTGAAGATGTTCCAAGACCAAAGCCAAAGATTGCTGAAAAGAGGTAGCGCGCTAAGCCAGGTTGAGCCCGCTAAGCGCGCTTTTGAAGAAAAGAAGGAAGTTCTGGCAGAGAGTTCCGCGCTAAGCGAGGTCTGGAGCCCGCTTAGCGCGGTTGGGCGGTTTAAGCAATTATTGATAACGCGCTTAGCGGGCTGCACCGCGCTAAGCGCGGTCTGCGAAATTTTGTTTATTTGTTTATGGGCCAGATCACTTTTAAAGGGTGTAGAGATATTTTAGAGAGAAACAAGAGCATAATACACTGTAGCAAATATAGAGTTGAAGATTGGAAGCCTTGATCGTCGATTAATCGCCTTTGATGCTTGTTGATCTTCATCCTTTCCTTCTTGTGCAAGCTACCATTCTCATGGATAGCTAAATCCCTTTTGTATCAAGATAAGATGTAATCTTCCTAGCCTTTTGTATGTTTTTCTTGTGAATATATGTGTATGAATAAGTGATGATCAATATAGATGGTTTAGTTTGTTTATTAAAGCTTTTTCTTTGGTATAAATGTTTGAGACATCAATGTTTGTATCTAGACCTAACTCATCATCTTTCAAACTATAAGTTGCAGACATGGATTTAGAGTTTGATGTTTACTAAGTATCGGTTCTTAAAACGTTATTTGTATTGTTTAAACGGTGGAGAAATCGTCGGTTAAACAATACGGTAAATCTAGCTATATCGTTGCGGACACGGACGATATAGGTGTCGATACGTAATTATATTGATCGTTAGCAAGTTCATAAGCATCTATTTATAAAGAAACATACAAATTTAGGTCGATGAAATCGAATCTTGATACATTTTCTTTAACTTAGAACTTTCATTAATTTACTCTTTGCTACTAAAAGAATTGAATGATCTTTTGCAAACCTAAAACTAAAGTAACATTAACTCAAGACAAAATAGGCTATAGAACGGCGGTGATATCGCAATAATCCCTGTGGATACGATATAAACGAAAAGTACACCACAATACTCTTTCAACAAAATGGCGCCGTTGCCGGGGATTGTTGTTTAGATATTGCAAGCATTGCAATAGTTTGTTTTGTATTGAGTCTTATAATTAATATCTTGTTTCTAAATTTATTTTCCTTGTGTTTGTTAATTTGCTTGGTTAGTTTTTCAGATTACAGTTTATGCGAGGACGTGTACCTGCAGATCAACTCCTTTTTGATCCTGAGATTGAGAGGACTGCTCGTAGAGAGAATAGCAAAACTCGTAGGAGGAGAAAACTAGCTAGGGAAAGAAGACAACAACAAGAGGCATCTTCTTCTTCAACTCCGGTTGAAAACTTAGTTGAGGGAGAAATGGCAGGAGAGATTCCTAATGTTCCAGCTCGAGGGCCTTGTGTTAATAGCCCTCGACTCAATGCACAATTTGCTCGTGATCAAGCCAATGGAAGAAACTCCGAGATGAAAACGGGGTTACTTCAATTACTTTATCAGAATCCTTTCACAGGGGCAGATCACGAGGATCCATTTACTCATCTAACAAAGTTCTACGAGATCGCCGGAACAATTGGTGCTCCGGAAGACCAAGAAGAACAGGTGTTCAGGAGACTTTTTCCTCATTCCTTAATTGGAAAAGCTAAGGAATGGTACCTTGATCAACCAAATAATGTCATGACAAATTGGAACGAGTTAGAAGAGAAGTTCTTGGATCGGTTCTTTCCTCACAATAGGTTCATGGAAGCGAAAACTTCTATTGCGGTGTTCTCTCAAGGTTCGAATGAATCTCTCGATGAAGCATGGGAGAGGTTCAAGTCCATGGTTAGAAAATGCAAAGGTCATGGGTTTGATGAATTGTCTCAAATCCATATCTTTAGGAATGGACTCCAACCTCAACCAAAAACTCTTTTAGATGCTACCGCGGGTGGTTCGTTGATGTCAAAAACAGCTGCTGAAGCAATTGCTATCATTGATAGGATGGCTTTGAATGATCATCAAGGGCAACACAACCGTAGTGCATCGCAAAGAAAACCGGGAGTTCTTGAATTGAATACTAGTATGCAATACTTGCTCAAAACAAGTTATTGACACAACAAGTAGAATTGCTCACTCAACAAATGTCAAAACTCCCTCAACAAATCAAAGAGATAAATGGGAGCCCTTCTAAAAATCAACATGTGATGTGTTGTGAATTGTGTAGGGGTGACCATCAAACAGGTTTTTGTCCTCCACCGGGTGAAGAGGTGAATTATGTGTCTAATCCTAATCAAGGATATGGTGGAAGACAACAACAACAACCTTACAACAATAACCAAGGTTACCAACAAAGAGGTAATCAAGGTTATCAACAAGGATGGAGGCCGGAAGCGGGCCCATCGAATCGTCAAAATCCTTATCAAGGCGGTTACAATCAACAACCTCAACAAACAAAGCTTTCAATCGAGGACACTCTTAGCCAATTCATGCAATTGCAAATTGCAAGCCAAAAGAGTACGGATGCCGCAATAAAGAACCTTGAAACTCAAGTCGGGCAATTGTCAAAGCAACTTGCCGATCAAAACAAAGGTCCTTTTCCGGCTACTACACAAGAAAATCCTCGTGAGCATTGTAAGTCAATTCTAACTCGTAGCGGTAGAAATATTGATATGGGTGTAGGAGAAATAGTTGAGGAGGAAATTGTTGAGAGTGAAAAAGATAGGGTGATTGAAGTAGAAAAAAATGTTGAGGGTGATTTAGTTGAAAATGAGAAAGAAAAAGAATTAGTGGAAAAAGAAACTCTTGAGAAAGTTGTAGAAAAAGAGAGAAAAAAATTGAGTGTGAGTGAGAAGGGAAAGAAGAAGGTGGATGATTCTATACAAGTGAAGAAATTACCTTACCCTCCCAGTCCGTCAAAGAAAGAAGATGCAAAGCACTATGCTCGGTTCTTGGATATTTTTAGCAAGTTGCAAATTAATGTTCCTTTTTCCGAGGCATTAGAGCAAATGCCGATGTATGCAAAATTCATCAAAGACATCATCACTAAGAAGAGAAGATTCTTGGATCCGGAGGTAGTAACGGTGAGCTCTTGTTGTAATGCGTTAATTCAACGCACTACTCCGATAAAATCGAATGATCCTGGGCGGGTAACCTTACCGGTGTCTATTGGAAATGTTCACATAGGCAAAGGTTTGGTAGATACCGGTTCTAGCATTAATTTGATCCCATTGTCTATGGTGAGAAGATTAGGAATCAACGATTTGAAGCCGACAAGAATGACGTTATCATTAGCGGATAAATCCACAGCCCATCCTCATGGAGTTGCGGAAGACTTGCTTGTCAAGGTTGACAAATTTTGGTATCCTGTTGATTTTATTGTCATAGACATGGAAGAAGATCCTGAGATTCCATTGATCTTAGGAAGGCCTTTTATGAAGACGGCCCGAATGATGATAGATATTGATGATGGCTTAATGAAATTAAGGTACCAAGATGAAGAATTATGTCTTGATCTCTTTGAAGCCATCAAGCATCCTAATGATGAGGATGATTGTTTTAGAATCGATGCTACCGAAAGGGCTATTATGAAAGTGGAGAATCAAATGCACTTGTCAAATCCTCTTGAGAAGACTTTAATGGAAGCTCTTGAAGTTCTCACCAAAGATCAAGAGAAGGAAATTGAAGATTGCTTGAGAAATTTAGAGGTTTGTGAGGAGATGAATCCATTTGAAACTCAAATTGAAGAGTTGAAGGATGAACCTAAAGTTGAAGAGCAAAAGGTGGAGTTGAATGTGTTACCGTCTCACTTGAAATACGTGTTTCTCGGTGACAATTCTACTAAGCCGGTTATCATTAATAGTGGTTTGTCTAACAAGGAAGAGCATCGATTGAAGGAAGTGTTGACAAAGAATCAAGAAGCAATAGGATGGGTTTTATCCGACTTGAAGGGTATTAGTCCGGCCTATTGTATGCATAAGATTATGTTAGAAGATGATTTTCGGCCCGTGGCACAACCTCAAAGGCGATTGAATCCAACCATGAAAGAAGTTGTTAGAAAAGAGGTTGTGAAGTTATTAGAGGCGGGTATGATTTATCCCATCTCCGATAGCGAATGGGTGAGCCCGGTGCATGTGGTTCCTAAGAAGGGTGGATTGACAGTTGTGAGAAATGAGAAGAACGAGTTGATTCCTTCGAGAGCGGTGACCGGGTGGCGTATGTGTATTGATTATAGGAGGTTGAACCAAGCAACAAGAAAAGATCACTTTCCATTACCTTTTATGGATCAAATGTTAGAGAGGTTAGCCGGAAGAAATTTCTATTGTTTCTTGGATGGTTATTCGGGATACAATCAAATATCAGTGAATCCGGCGGACCACGAGAAAACTGCTTTTACATGTCCTTTTGGCGTTTTTGCATACCGAAGAATGCCATTTGGACTATGTAATGCTCCTGCAACATTTCAAAGGTGCATGCAAGCTATTTTCTCAGATTTGATCGAAAAAAGCATTGAGGTGTTCATGGATGATTTTTATGTGTACGGGTCGTCATTTGACTTGTGCTTGAAGAACCTTGATGTGGTGATGGAGAGATGCATTGAAACAAATTTGGTTCTCAACTGGGAGAAATGCACTTTCATGGTGACGGATGGGATTGTTCTTGGCCACAAGGTTTCTTCAAAGGGGCTTGAGGTCGATCCGGCAAAAATCGAGGTTATTGAAAAGCTTCCCCCTCCGGTGAATGTGAAAGGCATAAGGAGCTTCTTGGGACATGCTGGGTTCTATAGAAGATTCATCAAGGATTTTTCCAAGGTTGCAAAGCCTTTGAGTAATTTGCTCAACAAAGGTATGGAATTTAATTTTGATGAATCATGTCTAAAAGCTTTCCTAGAACTTAAAGCAAATTTGACCACCACACCCATAATTGTCGCTCCTAATTGGTCGCTTGAGTTTGAACTCATGTGCGATGCGAGTGACTATGCGGTTGGTGCAGTCTTAGGCCAAAGGAAGAACAAACAATTCCATGCTATACATTATGCGAGCAAAGTTTTAAATGAGGCACAGGTTAACTATGCCACTACCGAAAAAGAATTGCTCGCAATTGTATTTGCATTGGAAAAGTTTCGCTCTTGCCTCATTGGTTCTAAAGTGGTGTGTTATACTGATCATGCCGCAATCAAATATCTTCTCACCAAGCCTGATTCAAAACAGAGGCTTATTCGGTGGATTCTTTTGCTTCAAGAATTTGATCTTGAAATGAAAGATAAGAAAGGTACAGAAAATTTGATTGCGGATCATTTGTCTCGGTTAGTGAATACCGAGGTGACAAACAATGAAAAAGAAGTGAGGGAAGAATTCCCCGATGAAAAACTGTACATGGTACAAGAAGTTAGACCCTGGTTCGCAGATATGGCTAATCATAAAGCATCTAGCTGGATACCGGAGGATCTAACTTGGAATCAAAGAAAAAAGTTTTTAAACGATGCTAATTTTTATGTTTGGGATGATCCTCACTTGTTTAAGTTGAGTAGTGACAATCTTTTGAGAAGATGTGTCGCGGATGAGGAGACAAAAAGCATTTTGTGGCATTGCCACAATTCGCCGTATGGTAGTCATTTTAATGGTTTGCGTACGGCCACAAAAGTCCTTCAATCGGGATTTTGGTGGCCTACTTTGTTCAAAGATGCTTACCACCATGTTGCCTCATGCGACAGTTGTCAACGAACTGGTGGAATAGGGAAAAGAGAGGAAATGCCCCTCCAAAGTATTGTAGAAGTAGAAGTATTTGATTGTTGGGGCATTGATTTTGTTGGACCCTTCCCTTCCTCTATGTCAAATGAATACATCTTGGTAGCTGTGGATTACGTGTCTAAGTGGGTGGAAGCGATTGCTTCACCCAAAGCGGATGGTAAGACCGTGATAAAGTTTTTGAAGAAAAATATATTTTCGCGGTTTGGCTCGCCAAGAGTATTAATTAGTGATGGTGGATCTCATTTTTGTAATGCCCCGCTTAAGAAAGTGTTGGAGCAATATGGAGTAAAGCACGAGGTGGCTACTCCATATCATCCACAAACTAATGGGCAAGTTGAGAGGACCAATAGAGAAATTAAGAGAATTCTTGAGAAAACTGTGTCTAGCTCTAGGAAGGATTGGTCGATGAAGCTTGATGAAACCTTGTGGGCGTATCGGACCGCTTTCAAAGCACCGATCGGTCTTACACCATTCCAAATGGTGTATGGTAAAAGCTGTCACCTTCCCGTAGAACTAGAACATAAGGCATATTGGGCCTTGAAGCTTTTGAATTTTGACCACAAGTTGTGTGGAGAGAGAAGAAAAATCCAACTTAATGAGTTGGAAGAGATGAGATTGCATGCCTATAAGTCTAATTCGATTTACAAGGAAAAGACCAAATTCTATCATGATAGTAAGGTTAGAATGAAGGACTTTAAGGTAGGGCAATTAGTTTTACTTTTCAATTCCCGGTTAAGACTTTTTCCGGGAAAGTTGAAGTCTAAATGGTCCAGACCGTTTATGGTCAAAGAGGTTAGAAGCCATGGGGCTATTGTGATAGAGGACCAAAAATCAAAGCAAGAATGGGTAGTTAATGGTCAGAGGTTGAAGGTTTATCGAGGATGCGATTTTAATCGTGAAACTTGTGTTTTATCGTTTGGTGATCCTTGATTGCCTTTGACCGTCGAGCTGACCGACGTTAAACAAAGCGCTTATTGGGAGGCACCCCAATTTGTAAATATTCTGCTTGTTTTATGTGTTTTTTGCCGTTTATGTTTTTTGCGTTCTGGTCGAGCCAAAATCAGTCTACCGGTAAAGTTGCATTTGCTGGTAGAAGAAAAAAATTTTCTGTGTTCTGTCACAGGCGCTAAGCGCGCTCCTAGCCCGCTTAGCGCGCTTTGAAATTTTTTGACCCCTTAGTTCCAGTGGATTGCGCGCTTAGCGCGCCTCAGAGCCCGCTTAGCGCGGGTCAGTTTTCAGAAAAAAAAAAAAGAGAAAAAAAATTTTTGGGCCCTCTGTTTGTGACCCGGCCCAGAACGAGAGTGAGGAGGAGAAGTTAGGGTTATGAGTGCCCTTGCCTCATTTTGACCATTTTCTTCTCAAATCTTTCTCCTCTCTTCCTTTGCTTGTCTTTTGCAATTGTCTTTGGCCTCACTCAAGGTTATCTCCTTCTATTGTTCAAGGTAAGCATCTTCATCTTCTCCATTCTTATTTTATCTTCCTATTATATAGTTTTCAAATTTAATTTAGGAATAAATCCATGTGGTTAGGGTTTTATGTATTGAAAACATAGGATAGAACATGTTTCCTGTGCATTTTAATGTGTTTAATTTAATTTGGGTGCTGGAAATTTGTGGAAACAACCCTGGTTCGCAGGGGATTTTTTCTGTAAATCGCAGAGCCCGCTTAGCGCGGTAGGCGCGCTTAGCGCGGTCTGGGGATTTCAGAAAAATCCCCTCTTCTCCCTGTTTTTGTTTGATGCAGGGGGAGTGATCTTTTGTTTTAATTCTTGCTGTGGCTGTTTAATTTTTGTTATGTATTGTGTTAACATGTTGGTTTTGTGGAGCCGTGTTCCTAATTATTTCAGATGGGACCGAAATTCCTGGGCTCTAAGAAAAGAAAGACCGGAACCGAAGGTGGCAGTTCTTCTCAAGCACCTAGGGCTATTCCGTTTAATCAAAACCGTTTTAAGAGTCATGTCCAGGAGGCGAGGTATAAGAAGTTAGAGGTTAGGACATGGTGGCCAGAGCGAATTGTGAGGATCAATCCTGAGGGAACCTATGGGTGGTGTCATCGCACCATTGAGGAGTATGGTTGGCTTAGACTTTGTGAGCCTGCACCTAAGTTTCATTTGGAGATTGTAAGATAGTTCTATGCTAATGCCGTTCCAAATGAAGAATTTCCGGTTGAAGGTGTTCCCTTTGAGTTCAAAACTTGGGTGCGTGGTAAGGAAATTGATTTTTCTCTTCAGGCTATCCGTGAGTTTCTTGGAACTCAATTACCTTTTGAGGATGGTGAGCTGTGTGGGTATCATGTGCAATTAGCAAGGGGTAATTTCGATTGGGAGCATCTGAGGGAGGTCTTGTGTTCGGTTGGGCAGTCTTATGATCTTAATCCTTCACAACAGCCCCAGAAATTCTCTAGGAAGTCGTTGTCTACTAATGCTCAGATTCTCATGTCTGTGGTCCTTCATAATTTGAGGCCTAGGAGTCACACTTCTTCTTTACCTGCTGAGTCTGCTGCTTTGGTTGCTCGTATGATTGAGCATGAGCCGATTGATATTACTCGCATTATTGCGAATGAGCTGAAGAGGGTTGCTTTGAGTGGAACTCGCCATGGTGATCGTGCTCCCTGCAAGTTGATATTCCCGGGTTTGATCATGAATCTGTGCAGGAAAGCTAGAGTGCAGATTCCTTCTGAGGGGCTTATGTCCATTGACACTTTTATTGATGATACTTTTATTGAGCGTTATTGTTTATCCAGGTTAACTGCTGTTCCTGTTGCTGCTGCTCGCCCTGCTCGCCGCCGTAGTGATCCTGATAGAGAGGAGAACTTGGCATTTCATATGGCACATCAGAGAGCATTCATGTTTATGCATGACGCTATGTCTCAGCTGAGGTTGCAGATGATGGAGCCCCATGTGGCTCATCCGTGGAGTTCTCGCCAAGATTTGGTGGATTATGCTAATTGGCCTGAGGTCAGTCCATTTCCTGAGGAGGAGGGAGATGGTGGTGAGGATGAGAATGTGGAAGATGATGAGGATGAGTAGTTCTTTTTAGTTGATGCTTAGTATGTTTAGTTAGTATGTTTAGTGCTAGTTTTTTTTTATTTTTGACTTAAGCTTTGTAGTTTTTTGTTCCGTCCTTTTATAGGATGAGGTATTTTGAACCTTAGGCATTGCTATGCCTTTTTGGATATTTTGACACCTGTTGGTGTTTGTTTTTAATTTATTAAGTTTTTAGTTTAATTGCTTTTATTTCTATATACATATGCAATTGTGTTTTTAAATTTTTGTTTGTGTTCTTGTGAAAGTGCTTCCTTTGATGAAGCAAGCTTTTACAACCAATTGGGGCGGTGATGATATAGTGTGAAATTAGTACGTGCAAGGTACATTTCTACCGTTCCTTTAATATACCATGAATGAGATGCTTGTAATTGTACAAATGAGATGTCATATTTTCTTTAACAAATATAGTTCAATAATGAATCATTTTAGTTCTAAAACTAGTGTGAGGAGCCTTTCCATTGTACATATATTATTTTGTGGTTACCAACAATGTGCGTTTAACTCGTGTTTATTATGTTTAATCTTGCGTTTTTTATTTTAATTGTGTAAAGCATGAAAGTGATCAAAGCATTTTGTTTCGCATTACAAGTATAACTTCTCTTCCAAATATAACCTACCCGGTGAGTGTGTGAGTATTTGCTAACCACTTTGAGCCATTTTGCCAAGATTCAATCGGTATCATGTCAGGCCTTATAATTGCCGATTTTTGATTTGAATCTTGATGACTTTCTTTGAACCTTGAAAAGTACCATGAATTGTGGTTAGGATTGATTCCTTTTCGCCTTAGAATAGGGAGCATTCGTGATTATGTGGTGGTAATATTCAAGTTGGGGAGAATAAAATTTTGATCTTGGTTGTATTGGTGTGTAGAAGAAAATAAATAATTGCTCAAGAGAGAAAAAGAAAAAAAAAAAGAAAATGAATGAAAAGAAAAAGAAAAAGGAAAAGAGAAGAGCTTTGTATATAGCTAGTTCCTTTAAAATAAAAAGATGAACTCTTAAGCAATAAAATTGTGTGATCGGTTGATAAGGATGTGTGGATATAATCATGATTTGAATGCTCTCTTAGGAATTGACCCCTTTTGTTTCAATGGCCTTGAGAAATGACATTTCCTTGTTAACCAACCCAAGTTTCAACCCTTAAGTCTTTGTGATTCTTGCTTTTACGCTTTTTATATAAATGTTGTGTAGATGATTGCATAATTAATTCTGGATGTTGGCGACATTGTTGTGTGAGTGTTAGGTCCTCAATTTTGTCTCTTACTAGAGAAGTGTGTAGGTTGTGATTCAATTTTGAACTTATTTTGTTTTAGGAGCTGTTTACATCAATTGTGTATTTAGTATTAGTATCTCAAGCATGGTATTATTTGAGCAAGGGTGAGATGTTGCTTGTGTGCTTATGGAATTTGAACCACCCATTTGTTCTTGTCTTAGCTTGTGCTCTCTTGGTTTTGCTTGTTGATTGTTTTTGTGTTTGTTTTCGTTTGAGGACAAACAAAGGTTTAGTTGGGGAGAGTTGTTAGTTACCAATTTGTGTAAATATCTTAGGTAATTTTTGGTAACTCTCAAGTCTTTTTGTGGTTAATAGTAGTATTTTATTGTCATTTGGTATATATTTATTCTTATATTTATATTATTGTTGAATAGTTCTTATCTTTGCAATCTATGTTGGATTTTGTAGTTTTTATAGATAATTGAAAGCTTAGACCATGGAAAAAGCACTTTGAAGATGTTCCAAGACCAAAGCCAAAGATTGCTGAAAAGAGGTAGCGCGCTAAGCGAGGTTGAGCCCGCTAAGCGCGCTTTTGAAGAAAAGAAGGAAGTTCTGGCAGAGAGTTCCGCGCTAAGCGAGGTCTGGAGCCCGCTTAGCGCGGTTGGGCGGTTTAAGCAATTATTGATAGCGCGCTTAGCGGGCTGCACCGCGCTAAGCGCGGTCTGCGAAATTTTGTTTATTTGTTTATGGGCCAGATCACTTTTAAAGGGTGTAGAGATATTTTAGAGAGAAACAAGAGCATAATACACTGTAGCAAATATAGAGTTGAAGATTGGAAGCCTTGATCGTCGATTAATCGCCTTTGATGCTTGTTGATCTTCATCCTTTCCTTCTTGTGCAAGCTACCATTCTCATGGATAGCTAAATCCCTTTTGTATCAAGATAAGATGTAATCTTCCTAGCCTTTTGTATGTTTTTCTTGTGAATATATGTGTATGAACAAGTGATGATCAATATAGATGGTTTAGTTTGTTTATTAAAGCTTTTTCTTTGGTATAAATGTTTGAGACATCAATGTTTGTATCTAGACCTAACTCATCATCTTTCAAACTATAAGTTGCAGACATGGATTTAGAGTTTGATGTTTACTAAGTATCGGTTCTTAAAACGTTATTTGTATTGTTTAAACGGTGGAGAAATCGTCGGTTAAACAATACGGTAAATCTAGCTATATCGTTGCGGACACGGACGATATAGGTGTCGATACGTAATTATATTGATCGTTAGCAAGTTCATAAGCATCTATTTATAAAGAAACATACAAATTTAGGTCGATGAAATCGAATCTTGATACATTTTCTTTAACTTAGAACTTTCATTAATTTACTCTTTGCTACTAAAAGAATTGAATGATCTTTTGCAAACCTAAAACTAAAGTAACATTAACTCAAGACAAAATAGGCTATAGAACGGCGGTGATATCGCAATAATCCCTGTGGATACGATATAAACGAAAAGTACACCACAATACTCTTTCAACAGATTTGCAATGAAAACCATTAAGATTTCAAGAAACAATGAAATAATAGTTAATGAAAATGAAAAAAAAAAAGAAGGAATAAGAGTTTGGTTAGAGATACGGAAGATATATCGAGGAAAAAAATGGATTTCGAAGAGGGAGTGAAGCGAATCTAAAGGTGGAAGCCGCTGATTTTAGGGTTTGACGGCCAAGGAGAGAGGATTGGAGATAAAATGGAAGAGAGAAGGGAAATATTGTTATTGTCTTCAGATTGTCGTGTGAATCTGAATAGTTTACTTGATATTGTTTGGAATATATAGAGGGAGAATAATGATACCCAAAAATTAAGTTTTTATGGGAAACATAATAAATGAGGACATTCAGCTTGGAAAGACTAAAACGTGTTGTAAGTTTTTTATTTCATATTCCAATGAAATAATTAATTTTTGGCTCCTGCAATATTCCAATAAAAAAATTAAATTAATTAGGCTGCTGCAATGAGTGGCATAGAACGTAGTGCAACTTTTTTCATATTCCAATACAGAAGTTTTGCATTAAATAAACTGTTGGAATGTAATCATAATTAGATGTAAAATGACGCTCAGGGGTATGCAAAACCATGCTTAATTGTTTGTGATTAGGGTAATTAAGGCAATTTGGTGGTAATTCATTTTTATATATTAAAATAGATAATAGATTGACCAAATTGCCTAAATTACCCTTTCACCAAAATTTATTTGCACTAATAAAAGGTCATTTTTGTAACTAACAAATTAAGTATTCACTCTTTCAACTTTATTGAATGGATGCCCTAAGTGTTAGCTTTTCATTGGTCCGAATTAAATAACATTTTCCCTACAACTTTATTGCATGAATGATGACATCACATGTAAGCCATGGATGATGGAAGTCATATTTAAATTTCTTTTACATTTCATTTTCCCACACTTTCTTACTTTCGTTTTAATTTTTCTTAATTTATTTATTATCACAAAAAATATTAATAATCTATTTTTAAATTTTAATCTTACTAAAAATTTCAAATTTCTTTCGCATTTCATTTTTTCATACTTTCATTTTAATTTTTCAACATTTATCTATTATCGCAAAAAATATTAATAATCGATCATTTAATTATTATTCCCAAAAATATTTAATTATTTCACGGGTCATTATCAACTCAATATTTAATTTTTTTTAATCGATCATTACACATTTTCTCTATCTTAATTAAAATTTCAAATTTCTCTCACATTTTTTCACACTTTCTTACTTTCATTTTAATTTTTTTCTCTATTTATTTATTTATTTATTATCTCACGGGTCACTATCAACATAATTTCTATTTTATTTTAATCAATCATTGTCTTTATTTGAGAGATAATATCTTTATTTTTATTTTTTTCTCCATCTCACGATTTTTTATCATTATTTAATACAATTAAATTTCCATAATTATTGTTTATTTTACATTTTTTTTAAATATATTTTATATCGCATCAAATTATTTTTTTATTTCACGGGTCATTATCAACATAGTAGCTATTTTATTTTAATCAACAATTACTATTAATTGAGAGATAATTTTTATTTTTAAATGTTAATATTTCACTTTTATTATCTCCATCTTATAGTATTTTTTTATATGATTATTTAATATAATTGAATTTATATGATCATTTTTCATTTATAATTAAACCATACTGGAGTATATCATTTTCTTTTAATTGTTGTTGGACCGTCAATTATTAAATTACCTGACCCAATTTTGCTATTGTGTTCTTAACCTATCTTAAACATTTTTTTGTGGATCATTGTTTTCCATATAATTATTGTTAAATTTACAATTAAGTAAATTATTTCATATTTTTCATTTATATTTAAAATTTTACATTTGCATTTGTTAAAATTTTATTTTTTCTCCAACTCACATGTCCTTTTTTATATGGTTCTTTATTACACACAAAATTAGCACATGAATAAGATAATAATGTTTAATCTTAAGGGCCAATTTCAATACAATGCCTATTTTATTTTAAACAATAATGACTTTTATTTGAAAACTAAAGTATTTATTTTCAAATTTCAAAACGATTCCTATGGATATTAGGTTTTCAAAGAATTGGGAGTATAACAGAGCAATCAATAAAACTCTAACTCTATTCAAATAAAACAATTCCTTTTAATTATGCATATTGCTTATAATTCCTTTTATTTATATTATTCATATCATTACAAAAATACTACACCAGGAAAAAAATCACCCGTGCGGAAGCACGGGTCTCTGACTAGTTAGAACAAGAAAAGAAACAGCACGTAGAAACAAGGGCATGATTGGAAACAAGAAGAAATATACATTTCTCTTGTCTTTCTTCTCTATAGTGTGAAGAAAGCAAAATGTGGTGGGACCCACCTATATTGTTTCTCTCTTCAACATTTCTTTGCACTACCAAACAGGAGAAGTGAGTCTTTTTCTTTGCAACTTCTCTCTTTGATACTTCTCTCTCTTGTTCCAAACACATCCTAAGTATTCTCTCCATCATTTATTATAAAGTTCCACAACATAAAATAATTATAATTTTGATGATAAATTTGTTAAAAACGTGTGATATTTCTTTTATTTAATATCATAAGAGAGAAAAATAATTTACTTTTTTAATAATATTTTAAATAGATATATTTTTATAAAAAATATTAATATATGTGAAATTTAACAAATAACCTAGAGACAAAAAAAGTTTAAAAATTATAATTAAGGATATCGTAAATATTTATATAAAAATTACTACTCACTAGGGGTGGAAAAAATATCGGATCCATCCAAAAACCAAAAAAATATGAATTAAAGTGAATGTTAATGTTAATGAACAAAACTCTTCTCAACGTTTCTCTCTTTTCATTCTTTCATCTTAGGGGTGGTTTTTGGCCATTTTTGGCTAAAAATCACCCCTCAACACCGTTTTTCTTTCTCTTTTTGTTTAAATAAGTGGTTATCCATACAGATTTGCTTCTTGTTTTATGTGTTTTTAAGTTTTCATCGTCTTGTACGGTTTTAGTTGGTTTTCCCGTCTTAGTACGGTGTTTGTTGGTTTTCCCGTCTTAGTACGGTGTTTGTTGGTTCAAATTGACACATTCATTTCAAATCATTGCAGATCCGAGGAAGACTTGGGCGTCAATGTTGCAGATCCAGAAGTATGAATATTTTGGTGACTTTTATTTTGTCATATTTGTAGGCACTTTCATGTTGCCGTTGTATGCTATTAACCTAGGTGCTGCGAGATTGTTTGCAGATTCACCTTTTTCAGTTTTTAGCGATCTTGAATTTGTAATGATCGATGTATTTTTAATTTGAATTAATGAATATCTTTTTAGTCAAAAAAAAAAAAGTGAATGTTAATGGGGTGGATCAGCTCAGATACACAGATACAAATATATGTATAAAGGTAGTTTCGTGTAAATTAAACTAAATGGGTGCGGTTTGAAATTTTGAGCCCAACGAAATTCCGTACAAATCTATAATATATTTATAATAAAATAGTAAATTGTTGCTACTACATTGTTTCTGAATTCATAATAACATAGCTTGTACTTATTTTTATTTTTGTAGTAATTAATGGACTAGAGGCTAAATCTTTAAAGTTAACTCAATCTTAATTCTAGATGCTTTCTTAAGGAAAATGCTAAATGTAGCGAAAACAAATTCGTGAGTTCATCACGAATACATTGTGCTATATGGCAATCATCGTACAACCATGTGATTGATCACTGTGTGTCTCTTTATACAATGGCACCAACATAATTCTTATGCATATGTCATTCTTTCACTAATGAATAAAGGTAGTATATTTCATATTATGAAAAAGATTTATTTTCTATACTTCTCCGACGTGATGAAACACTTTCTATTCTTTTGCCATGTGATAAACACATAGGTCTGCTTAAAATATTGAATTAATTTAAAGAGGCTATTGCAATATAATATAGTTGTAGCATGGATAAATCATAAACACAAGCTGCATAGTACATACTAAAAAAATCATATGGTATAACAAATAAGCACATTCGTGAGATTCGCTTGATATAATTCTCGCGACATATAGCTTTGCTCCTTAAGGAAAATGCTAAATGTAGCGAAAACAAATTCGTGAGTTCATCACGAATACATTGTGCTATATGGCAATCGTCGTACAACCATGTGATTGATCACTGTGTGTCTCTTTATACGATGGCACCAACATAACTCTTATGCATATGTCATTCTTTCACTAATGAATAAAGGTAGTATATTTCATATTATGAAAAAGATTTGTTTTCTATACTTCTCCGACGTGATGAAACACTTTCTATTCTTTTGCCACGTGATGAAACACCTAGGTCTGCTTAAAATATTGAATTAATTTAAAGAGGCTATTGCAATATAATATAGCTGTAGCATGGATAAATCATAAACACAAGCTGCATAGTACATACTAAAAAAATCATATGGTATAACAAATAAGCACATTCGTGAGATTCGCTTGGTATAATTCTCGCGACATATAGCATTGCTTTTTAAGGAAGATGCTAAATGCAGCGAAAACAAATTCGTGAGTTCATCACGAATACATTGTGCTATATGGCAATCGTCGTACAACCATGTGATTGATCACTGTGTGTCTCTTTATACGATGGCACCAACATAACTCTTATGCATATGTCATTCTTTCACTAATGAATAAAGGTAGTATATTTCATATTATGAAAAAGATTTATTTTCTATACTTCTCCGACGTGATGAAACACTTTCTATTCTTTTGCCACGTGATGAAACACCTAGGTCTGCTTAAAATATTGAATTAATTTAAAGAGGCTATTGCAATATAATATAGTTGTAGCATGGATAAATCATAAACACAAGCTGCATAGTACATACTAAAAAAATCATATGGTATATGTTAAATGTCAAAATGTAGTTATTTTGTGTTTTTAAATAGTGGCACTTATCGATACTTTTTGTTAATACCGTTCGAATAATACCCCGTTTTGTGTATAAATACGTATACTTTGTGAATAGATGTATCTTCATATACTTTTATACTTTTTGATAGTTTTCTATTCATTTTGTAGGTATTGAGGCGTATTTGGAGCATGAGCAATAACGTGGCGAAGAAACGGCTTCAAACGCGCGATTTTGAGCGGCGGAATCAATTCATTCGGCGAATAAAGCTCAAAGCCAAATAATAATAAATCACCAATTTGGTTGATATGTTGTCATTGTTAGATAGAGCATGAAATAAGCTTTCCAACGCTTCGAACCGGGCGGAAATCGAAGTTACGGTTCTCAAGATATGGCCAAAACAAGATTTCAATTTTCTGTTGAGCGGGCTAAGCGGGCTTGACCGCGCTAAGCGCGGTATGGGAGCATTTTTGACACGTTTGGCAGAAAGTTTGGCGCTTAGCGCGGGTTTTTGGCGCTTAGCGCGGTCTGGCGGTTTAAGAAACATAAAGGAAAGCCCGCTTAGCGCGGTGGGCGCGCTTAGCGCGGTCTGCGACTTCAGTTTTTGTATATATGTTGTAAAAACACATTTTTTAGGGTTTTTATCATCTCTTCTTGACAAGTTGAGCTCTGATCCATTTTTGGTAGTTTAGAGCTTGAGGAAACACCATTGGATACTACACCATGTGGATTGAACATGGATCTGTCTCGATTCCATTGTACTGATGAGATCTTTCCGGTTCATCGTCTCTCTTCCCTTTGTTTCATTCCAATGGTGGGTGTTGTATGTATATTTCTACTCTTATTGTATGTATATTTGTGGATCTTGGGATCGTTTATATATTTTCTTTACAAATCATCATTGTTGTTGTTCTTGATCTTTTTGCTTAAATGCTCTGGATTTGTGGTGTTGCAGACATGGGCATCATAGATCTTGATTAGGAATGACAACTGTTAGTTTCTGGATTGCAGACATGGATATAGGGCTAACAATCGTAGTGGGTATCGAGTTTAATTCCTTCGTGTTGTTTGTGTCGGTGGAGAAATCGCTGATGTGAATAGTGTGGTTGAGCTTTCGTCGGTGTTGCAGACATGGGCACCGATGTGGCGTCTCGATTGATGCCCAGTGATGTTGATGCGTATTGTGAGTGTCGAGCGATAGATCTTCGGATTGAAGTATTAGACGGGTAGAACGAAATACAATTCGATAACTCTTTCTCTTAGACTATTGAGAATGTTTATCTGCTTTTATTTACTTTTCTCGCATTTACCTTTCCGCACCCCAAATCATGAAACATAGAACGCGAGATAGTCGAACGGCAGTTTTTCTCAACCAATCTCTGTGGACACGATAATTCCCGGATAAATATTTCCAATTCTTTTGTTGCTTGCCCTCTACCGCTTCAACAAAATGGCGCCGTTGCCGGGGATTGGTTTTGAGATTAATCGCATTGCGATGGTTTTGTGTTTTAAGTTTCGTAAATATTTCCATAGCGTATATTTTGTGCATATTCTCATACTTGTATATTTTCTTATATTGATACATGTTTATATTTTCATACTTGTACATGTTTGTGTGTTTGATTTTGTTCCTCTTTACTTTTGCTATTTATCAAGGTGAAGTTGGCTAAACAAATTGAACTCGGATAGTTCGTAAATTATAAATCTTCACTTTTCAATTTGTTTAGCCAAATAAGGATTTTGTAAATATTGTGTTTTATGTATATTATGTTTTTACACATACTTGTATATACTTTTGCTTTTGATTCGTTTGTTAAGTGTTTGGGCAGGACGTTTCCTTTAGGTTGCGTTTGAGGCGAAAGCATTGGCGTACCGCGAGGAAGTTTCTTACCATTCGCGAAACAATAAAAGGCGTCGAGCTAACGACGTAAAACGAGCGCTTTTTGGGAGGCACCCCAACGGTTTTATTTTTCTGTTTTTCTGTAAATGAGTAGTGTAGGTGTTAAGTGGAGGCACACTGGAATTTCTATTTTGTTGCACTGGTTTTTGTCTTTCTGGTGTAACGCGCTTAGCGCGCTAGACCGCGCTTAGCGCGGTCTATAGCTTTTGGCCAATGAATTCTTTTTAATGATTCATTTGACTCACCTTTTTCCCACTTACACCAAGGCTTTATAGTATGTATTTTATAGTTATAATTTTAATTCTTTTGTTGTTGTTTAGACTCGAATTTTGGTTCGATTACTTGAAGTCGCATTTGGTAATTCTTCAATTTTGATTGATTCAACATGCCAATTGTGCGGTAATGATTGTTCGAATTTGTACATAGCAAGGTACTCGTTTATCGCTTTCTATAGCATAACATGTTTAGGAGACTTTTCATTTGTACAATTTTCATATTATTTATTCTTTTTGCATAACTTGCTCATGACTTGAATCACATTAGTTTCCCCTTTTTACCATAAATGTGAGGTGGCTTTCCAATGTGTATATATGTGAGTGACCAACATTTCTTGTTTTAATTGAATATTATTATGTTTAATCTTTCGTCTGTATTGATTTTGTGAATGCACGAAAGTGATCAAGGCACTTGTTTGATTTTGAGCACAACTACCACAGCTAAATATCAATTCACCTTGTGAGTGTGTGAGCATTAGTAACCCCCTTTGAGCCTTTTTGTCAATATCCATATTGTTTTTGCTTAATGCTTGTCTATGAGCGTTTGGTTTTCAATTATGTTTGGATGTTGATTCTTTGTTTTCTTGAACTCTCATCTATGATGTTTACTCGGATTTTTACCTTGCCTTAGAAAGTAGGGAGTATTCACTTTATGTTATGGTTGGATTCAAGTTGGGGAGAAGATGTTTGTCTCTTTATGATGTGGTTGGTATATGGTTGTGAAAATAAAAGAAAAAGAAAAAAAAATTGTGAAAAAGAAAGAAAAGAAAAAGAAAGAAAAAAGAAAAAAAAATTGTGAAAAAGAAAGAAAAGAAAAAGAAAGAAAAAAGAAAAAAAATTGGAAAAAGAAAAGAACAAAAAGAGTTTGGAATAAGATTTGTGTTAATAAGTATTGTGTTTGGTGTGAAACATGTGAGGAAGAAGAAGTTTGATTGAAATTCCTTTGTTTGAAACTTTGTGGAAGTAATTAGTCCCTTAGGTTTAAGCAAGTTTTTGTTTCGATTAGCTTTAGGAATTATCACTTGTTTGTTAACCGAGCCACATTACAACCTTTAAAGCCCTTGTGATTCGTGCCGTTGCATTTTCGATACTATTTTTGGATGAATGCATAATTTTGTCTATTGTTTGCAAGTTTGTCGGGTGTGTGTCAAAGTCCTCACCTTTTGGTGTTTTTCAACTACTGATGAATTTTTGCTAGGCGTGATTCGTGATTGAGCTTGTTTTGTTTTAGAATGTTTTGTATGAATTTTGTACTTAGGATCCGTTTCATTTTCATGTTGTCGTTGTAGGATTGTGGTAAGTATTTACTTTGTTGGTACATTTTTGTTTGAACCGTACAATTGTTTCGTTTTTCCAAATCTTGTTGATTCTTAATTCTTTGATTTTTACTTTTGCGATTTGAGTGTTTGGCCTTGTTTGAGGACAAACAAATTCAAGTTGGGGAGAGTTGTTAAGTGTCAAAATGTAGTTATTTTGTGTTTGTAAATAGTGGCACTTATCGATACTTTTTGTTAATACCGTTCGAATAATACCCCGTTTTGTGTATAAATACGTATACTTTGTAAATAGATGTATCTTCATATACTTTTATACTTTTTGATAGTTTTCTATTCATTTTGTAGGTATTGAGGCGTATTTGGAGCATGAGCAATAACGTGGCGAAGACACAGCTTCAAACGCGCGATTTTGAGCGGCGGAATCAATTCATTCGGCAAATAAAGCTCAAAGCCAAATAATAATAAATCACCAATTTGGTTGATATGTTGTCATTGTTAGATAGAGCATGAAATAAGCTTTCCAACGCTTCGAACCGGGCGCAAATCGGAGTTACGGTTCTCAAGATATGGCCAAAACAAGATTTCAATTTTCTGTTGAGCGGGCTAAGCGGGCTTGACCGCGCTAAGCGCGGTCTGGGAGCATTTTTGACACGTTTGGCAGAAAGTTTGGCGCTTAGCGCGGGTTTTTGGCGCTTAGCGCGGTCTGGCGGTTTAAGAAACATAAAGGAAAGCCCGCTTAGCGCGGTGGGCGCGCTTAGCGCGGTCTGCGACTTCAGTTTTTGTATATATGTTGTAAAAACACATTTTTTAGGGTTTTTATCATCTCTTCTTGACAAGTTGAGCTCTGATCCATTTTTGGTAGTTTAGAGCTTGAGGAAACACCATTGGATGCTACACCATGTGGATTGATCATGGATCTGTCTCAATTCCATTGTACCGATGAGATCTTTCCGGTTCATCTTCTCTCTTCCCTTTGTTTCATTCCAATGGTGGGTGTTGTATGTATATTTCTACTCTTATTGTATGTATATTTGTGGATCTTGGGATCGTTTATATATTTGCTTTACAAATTATCATTGTTGTTGTTCTTGATCTTTTTGCTTAAATGCTCTGGATTTGTGGTGTTGCAGACATGGGCATCATAGATCTTGATTAGGAATGATAACTGTTAGTTTTTGGATTGCAGACATGGATTTAGGGCTAACAATCGTAGTGGGTATCGAGTTTAATTCCTCCGTGTTGTTTGTGTCGGTGGAGAAATCGCTGATGTGAATAGTGTGGTTGAGATTTCGTCGGTGTTGCAGACATGGGCACCGATGTGGCGTCTCGATTGATGCCCAGTGATGTTGATGCGTATTGTGAGTGTCGAGCGATAGATCTTCGGATTTAAGTATTAGACGGGTAGAACGAAATACAATTCCATAACTCTTTCTCTTAGACTATTGAGAATGTTTATCTGCTTTTATTTACTTTTCCCGCATTTACCTTTCCGCACCCCAAATCATGAAACATAGAACGCGAGATAGTCGAACGGCAGTTTTTCTCAACCAATCTCTGTGGACACGATAATTCCCGGATAAATATTTCCAATTCATTTGTTGCTTGCCCTCTACCGCTTCAACAGTATAACAAATAAGCACATTCGTGAGATTCGCTTGATATAATTCTCGCGACATATAGTATTGCTCCTTAAGGAAAATGCTAAATGTAGCGAAAACAAATTCGTGAGTTCATCACGAATACATTGTGCTATATGGCAATCGTCGTACAACCATGTGATTGATCACTGTGTGTCTCTTTATACGATGGCACCAACATAACTCTTATGCATATGTCATTCTTTCACTAATGAATAAAGGTAGTATATTTCATATTATGAAAAAAATTTATTTTCTATACTTCTCCGACGTGATGAAACACTTTCTATTCTTTTGCCACGTGATGAAACACCTAGGTCTGCTTAAAATATTGAATTAATTTAAAGAGGCTATTGCAATATAATATAGCTGTAGCATGGATAAATCATAAACACAAGCTGCATAGTACATACTAAAAAAATCATATGGTATAACAAATAAGCACATTCGTGAGATTCGCTTGGTATAATTCTCGCGACATATAGCATTGCTCCTTTCTTAAAGCCACGCATATCCAATATTTCTTTATGAATATAGTTTGTTTGCAAAGATTATTTATGTAGTTTTTTTATTCTATTTTCATTAAACTTCTCGCACTTTTTTTTTTCTAAGTTCTAACTCCACTCTATTCTTCCATTCCTTTATTTTAACAGTATTTTTTAAATCTTTTAAGATTGAAGAAAATACAAAATATCATACTAGAGGGTGAGAGAATATAGCGATTTTATGTAAGTTTAGTGCGCCTAAGAGGATGTGAATTAGGTATATAAAAATTATCTGATTTTTAGAAATGTGTTTATTTCTTTTCTGGTTAGGTGAAGTGATAAAAATGGTAAATTGTAAAAAGTAAAGAACACCACAAATTTATAATAGTTCCTCTCACAATCTGAGAGTGCGTCTAGTTCTCTTACCACATGTAAGAGATTTTATTATTGTTAGATCTTATAGACAAGACACTCCTAGTCTCCCTATACAAGACTCTAACAAAATCACCAAGAACAATCCTCTTGTGATTTTACTCATTTATCTTCAACAATCCTGGACAATAAGTAAAGACTTCTACAAGAAGATACAATCCACCTTCTTATAGATCCTTCCTAGTACCAAACAATCTTTGATACTTAAAAATTTATAACATATACGATAGATATAAATAGACGAAGTTTGTTGAATGGTTAAGACATATTCAAAAGAATAAAGTGTCATTCTCTTTCAAATATGAATATTCAAGAACAGTTACTCTATAAGTGCTCAATGATACTTTTAAAAAGCATCCAAGAAATGAATATTCTGTTGTAAGAAACATGCAGAGTGATTTGATAAATATTTTGAAAGAGGTGATTGTAAAATGAATTTGAAAATTCAACTTATAGAGTGAAGAAACACTTTACAAAATAATGAAATGGTTGGTTTAAATTTTGCTGAAAAAATAACGAACCTAATGGTGAATAGATACCATGAAATGGTGTGTTTTGAAAAATGATTTTGTTTCAGCAATTTTTCAAAAAACCGACTAGCACAATCGATTGACCCACAAGCCCAATCGATTGGTTTAATGAAAATTAACATATTTTGAAACCAGAACCATAGAACAATCGAGTTCATCAAAAGCCCACCCGATTGCTTCAACAAGAAAATTGATTTTTCACAAATAGGACCTTCAATCAATCGATTGTACCAAAAGGCCCAATCGATTGGCTCATTTTCTAATTTGAAAAAAATATATAATTTTAAGTTTCCAAATAAGTGTAGTAAATCATTTTTCCAACCAGGTTACAAATGAAACTTTGAAAAGTGTTTTACTAAGGTTCAATATGCATGACCAAAATACTTTCAGCATTAAGATTGTATACGACAAGAATTTCATATACCTTGAAAGTTTGATCAATAAAGTCTTGAGTAATGCCATGATTTGATCCTCGTTTATCCTTCCTCTTTTTTATATGAAAGAATAAATTGAGTTATTGTCTTCATCAAAATATGTTGGAAGCTTTGTCTTCACATTCAAAATATCATGTTGATACGTTCAAGATTTGGCTGTGATAAATAACTATTTGCATGTAACCCTTAAACACAATAGAATGAACTATGAAACACTTAAAATGATGCACTATGGCAATGAATTATGAAACCATAGGAATATCACCAAGCTTTATTCTACTTTACTTTCACTCATATTTTTCTATTTCTAGATTAGTTTCAAATTTTTTGTTATTTTAGTTTGTTACTTGTGTCTCAATCCATGGTACTTGTATATATAGTTTTGAGGTATTATTGTAGAGTTAATGCAAAATGGTGTATGAGCATATTTTCACTCTCAATTAATCTCTTTATCTCTCTCTCTCTCTCTCTCTCTCTCTCTCTCTCTCTCTCTCTCTCTCTCTCTCTCTCTCTCTCTCTCTCTCTCTCTCTCTCTCTCTCTCTCTCTCTCTCTCTCTCTCTCTCACTTTCTCCCTTTTCACACTCAATTACTCCATTTTCACCAAACTTGTGGTTCCAAGTTCTAATAGGTTTAACAATAAAAAAGATAGATTAAAGAGTTGCCACTAATAGGATCTTGGAGAATGTCTCTTTGATTAGGATTTCTACAAACGAAATTAAAAGTTTCCACTCTTGCCTTTCAAAATGCCAACATTGTTCCTTGGCATGTAAGAAATAGATGGAAAAATTATACCTTCCTTTCAAGATCAATGTCTTTTGTCGTTTTGCATATTCATTGGGAAGAAAATTGTTGCTCAGATAGTTTGGCTGACATAGATTCAGACATTCAATCTCATTGTTGGTGGAATTATGTGTTAAATGTAACTCAAATTCAAGTCTTGCATTTCAGATTAGTTTCAGTTTCGGTTGCATTTAAGTTTTATTTGGTTTGCATTTGTGATTAGGCTAGTATATATAAACCCAAATTTAGTTACAATTTTAATAGGCTGAATATAATTGAGTAGTAGAGTTTGTTGAGAAATAAAATTTTGTTACACCCCCCCTCTCTCTCTGCAATTTCTTTCATCTACATCTTCAATACGCGAGGTTTGTGATTGATTTCGTTCCTCAAATTCACACTAAATTTAAGATCGAAATCGAAGTGAATCACATTTCTTGATTCTCATGGTTAAGGAAGCACGAGTGTTGATGAGAATTGAGCGATTTGAACAAGAACAAAGATGAATAGAGGAAACAATAGCTTGAATAAAAAGCTTCCAGTATTCGACGAAAAGAATTGGAATCAGTGGTCAATTCATATGTATGTGTTGTTTGGCGCTCTAGATGTTCTTGATCTTGTCAATGACGGTTACGCGCCAGTTGCATAAAATGCAACAGAAGCGTAAAGAAATGTGCAACATGAATTGAGGAAGAATGTTTAGAAGACATTGTTCTATGTCCATCAGTGTGTGAGTACGAAGGTGTTTAAGAAGATTGTCGACACGATGATGGAGAAGGCATAGTGGGATACACTTGTGCGGTACTATGGTGGTGACACATTAGTGAAGAAAGTAAAGTTGCAGTCCCTATGCAAGCAATACAAGAATCTCAGCATGAAGGACAATGAAAAGGTGCCTGATTACATCTCTAGAGTGATTGAGGTCGCAAATGAGATGAAGTCATATGGAGAAACGCTATCTGAACAAGTAATCATTGAAAAGGTACTAAGACTTCTTAATCATCAATTTGATTACATAGCTGTAGCCATAGAACACTCAAAAGACACTATCACCATGAGAATCGAAGAACTTCAGAGTAATTTAGAGGCACAAGAATTGCTTCTAACTGAAAGAAACTCTGAAAGGGAAATAAATAGGCTCTGAAAGTTTCTTTTTTCAAGAAGAACAAGAAGCAAGCATGGCCAGAGAATAGTAAAAAGAATAGTGGTGGTGCTCAGAAGTCATAAATCTCCAATCCAGATGAGAAGAAACACGAGAATGTTTAGAAGGAAAAGGGGAAGCTTAAGAAGAGAAAGGTTTAATACTACAACTGTAACAGATTGCCATTCTCATAAAAAACACCTCTAAGAGCAACTCATGCTTTGGGTGTGGTACATTTTGATGCATGTCGGTCATTTGAGGTACCTTCACTTGGAGAAAATAAGTTCTTGTGTCATTTGTGGACGAGTTCACAAGAATGACATGGGTAGCACTAATAAAGTTCAAATAAGAGGTGTTTTCTGAGTTTAAGAAGTTCAAAGTGAAGGCTGAAACTCAGAGTGGACAAAGGTTGAAGATCCTCATAATCCATGGTGGAGGTGAGTTCAAGAAGTTTTATGAAGAGCATGGTATTGAGAATAGGTGACTGCTACATACACTCCACAACACAATGATCTTGCTGAGAAAAGAAATAGAACTCTGCTTGACATGACAAGAAGCATGAGAGAATAAAAGAATATGCCTCACACATTTTTGGGTGAAGCTATTGCCACGTCAGCATATATGCTCAACAAGTGTCCAACAAAGAAGTTAAAGGAAGTAGTTCCCTTGGAGAAGTGGAGTGGAAGAAAGCAATTAAACAAAGTGTGAGCCACTTCAAGGTGTTTGGTTCTATATGTTACAAACACCTACCAGATGCTACTAGAAGGAAATTGGATGGCAGAAGCAAAGTCATGTTACTTATAGGTTATCACTGTACAAGTGTTTATAAGCACTATTGCCCAGTCACCACCAGAATCGCTGTCACCAGATGAAATTTATGTTGTTGATTTTTAATCTTGAATCTAAATTCAGGAATGATGTTAAATATAATTCAGATGCAAGTCTTGCATTTCAGTTTCAGATGCATTTAAGTTTCATTTAGCTTGCATTTGAGTTTGAGCTACTGTATATAAAATCAAAATTAGTTACAATTATAATAGATTGAGTACAATTGAGTAGAGTTTGTTGAGAAATAAAGGTTTGATGTGTTTCCTCTCTTTCTCTTCAGTTTCTTTCATCTTCAATCTTGTGTGTGAATGGAGTTGTAATTCCAACATTATACTCATGTTAGAAATAGGTTATGGTTACCTAATTATCGTTTGCTAACTTCTTAGAGAATTTTAGCGTTGTATACTTTCTTTTGCATTAAAAAAACTCAACAAAATAGGTAGTTCACTCATAATATTCCATATGAATGTTGATGAAGTTGGACCAACTAATGTGTCATTGCAGTTGAGCAAATTACAAGTTTGTCTGATACAACAATTGAGGGGTATGAAGTTGATGTTTCTATATTTTTGGTTGAAGATAATGTGGACGGAGAGCACGAAGGCGTTGGGTCCGAGATAATATCACACCAGATGATGATAATGATATGGATGAAGAGCATGCAGATTTAGAATAATGAATGTATTTAGATGAGAATGTGTTTTTTGTAATTTTACTTAATGAACCATCTATTGAATCTGTTAATGAATATATATGAGAAATATGTTTGAATATATTTGTGTTAATATATATTTGATTAATTGTGTATTCTCAATAAATAGGTAAAATGCCAACCTGATCTGAGAAGGGTAAGGGTCAGAAGACCCGACACCCAAGGATAGTAGTATGTCAGTCACCTCAATCAGCATTGTGTCCTCCCCCACAGAGTCAGTTAGATCACATGTCCATGGCCAGTACTCAACCTCTTATGCCATTACTCTCCTCTCAGGAGTATCCTATATCTAGGGCACCATCTTTTATTAGCCCAACTGTGGAACTTAGCTATCCGTTCCAGCAGACTGGAGGACCTAGTTATTCATCATACCAGCAGAGTGCAGGATCTAGCTTTCCACCTAGCTTTCCACCTACCACACAGGTGCCCCCAGGCTTCCAATAGACTGGAGGATCCCGCACTTCATATCCCACACAGGTGCACTTATCCTTCCAGCAGACTGGGGGATCCCACACCCCAAGTCCGACATAGGTGCCCCCAAGCTTCCAACCGACTTGGGGATCCTGCACTCCATATACCACACAGGTGCCCTTATCTTCCAGCAGACTGGGGGATCCCACACCTCACCCACCACACATATACCTGCATGTGAGGATGATCATGTGGAGCCGGATGGGAATGATACTGTACCGAATGGAGACGATGTTCAGTCTGATGGTGACGATCTTTACGGGGAGGATGATCCGAGTGAGATTCATATCATTTGCGGTAGATATTATATTTTACCCGCTGAAAATTCATAAGTATCTTATATATAAAATTTTAATTAAGTTTACATTTCCTTTTTTAATATAAATTTATATTTAATGCATGCTAATTCAAATTATTGTTGTTTAGTTTTGGGCCGAGTCGGACGGCTGCCAGGTTTGTATACTATGTGATTCAGCAAATGTATAAAGAAGCTTGGACGAGTTTTGGAGAAGTTCCAAATAAAGATGCTTGGTTTAATTGTTTTAAGGTATAATTAATTTATTTTTTGAGTCATTGTTTATTTGAATTTTTTACTTTAGTTTTCTAACTGTTTATTTTAATGTCATCAGGAAAAGTGTACGTGGGATCAAAAGAGCAAGAGACTTATTAAAAAAAACTATTTCAGCAAAATATTAAAAAGACTTTCCGACACGTTGCGACGTATTAGAAAGCGTTTAGAACATGATGGTAGTTGTTCAGAGTGGATGGGCAAAGAAGTTCTTGAGAAACTTTTTGCGTATGGGGATACAGATAAATTTAAGGCTAAGTCTGAAAATGCAAAAAGAATGAGGACATCAGAAAAAGGGGGTCACCTTAATGCAGTTGGAAGTATAAGCACTTACGAATATTCGAGACGCATGGTAATTATTACCATTTTTTAAAGTTATGTTTTGATTAATTATATGTTTTTAATTAAAGTTAATTTTATTATGTAGACTAAGAGGTTGGGGAGACAACCACTCATGGTCGAGCTGGTTAAAGAAAGTCGGACAAAAAACCGGATGATTTTGTTGACGAGCGTAAACGAAAAGCTTTGGTAAGTTATTCAATTTTCATTATTCGTATTTTTTTTATATTTAATGGCAATTTTGTGACGTGATTTTCACGTGGCAACTAAAAAGTTGCGGCGTGATTTTCATGTGGGAACTGAGATGTTGTGGCATGAAAATCACGTGGCAACTAATTTTCATTTTATTATTTAATATATTTTAATTTAATTTTATATACTTAATTTTTATTTTATGTGTAGGAGGATTATCAAACATTGCTTGTACAGTTTTTGGTTAATAATTCCTAATATACTCCTAGAGAGTTAGAGCCGCTTCATCCATATGTGGATTTTTACATTTGGAATGAAGTCGTTGGCGGAAAAGGGCCTAATGGATGTTTTTTTGGTGGTGAAAATTTGGCGGGTAGTTTGAGAAGTAGAGATAAAACTTTGTTTCAAAGAGTTAGAGACGGGGAAGGAACTTCACGTCCAGCACAATTGTCACCGCAAATGATGGAAACAATAAGGAAATTTGCGCTAACCGAGGTAAGACGCGAGTCAGTACAATGTGAGACGATGCTAAAAGCCCAAATGGAGGAGCAACAACGGCAAATGAAGGCAATGGCGAAGAGGCAAGCAGAAATGGAGGAGCAAATGCGGTTATTTATGCAATTCTAACAAAAAAAATGGTTGTCAACCGTTTGGTGGAAACGTAGGAGTTGGTGGTGCTCCGGTGGATAGAGAGAATGATGATGATATGAACCTTGACGATTTTCCCGACCAAGAAGACCCTTAGGATTATTTTTATTTTTATTTTTATTTGAAATTTAAAATAATATCGGATGTTAAATTTAAGGCAAAATACCTTTTTTGGTCCTTTATTTTAACCTTGGGGTTCATTTTGGTCCCATAACTTCAAAAAGTGTCATATTGGTCCCTTAACTTTTCAAAAGGTGTCATTTTAGTCCTTTTTGTCATATTAGCGACGGAAATAACGACCGATTTTTGAGTTTTTCCGTCGCTAATGTGACAAAAAGGACTAAAATGCCACCTTTTGAAGAGTTAAGGGACCAATGTGACACTTTTTAAAGTTAAGGGACCAAAATGAACCCCGAGGTTAACATAAGGGACCAAAAAGGGTATTTTGCCTAAATTTAATTTTAATTAATATTTTGTTTTTATTATATTATAAATTTAATATATTTTAGTATTTTGTTTATTATTATATTTTAATTTAAACTGTGTAGAATATTTTACTTATTATTATATTATAATTAAATAAATGTTTTTTATTAATATTTATTAATTATATTTATTAATTTCGAATAAGAAATAATAATAAAATCTTTTTTATAATAATAATAATAATCAGATTTTTTTAAAAAAAAATTAATTTTTGTGACGTGTTATACATGTCAATAATTTGTGACATGTGTAACACGTCACAACCTTTATGTGCAGGATGTTGCGACATGATTTCCATGTCACTATTCAGTGACGTAAAAATCATGTCACAAATGAGTTGCCACGCACTCCCAAACGATATATATGTTCACGTCGTAAATTTTGTGTTGTAACATAATTTTTCATTCTGTGGCATGGAAATCACGTTGTTACAGAGCTTATTTTTTGTAGCTTGCGATGCATGAATTTTTTTCATGCTACTCTCATGTTACCAACCCTTAAATCTTCCCAAAGGTTCTCTTTCATATGGATTAACTCACTTTGCCTCTTAACCACATGAAGAAAAATGAACCAGCATGATGGTAGTCTTGTTTCAAGCCGCTTTAATGCTTACCTCTTTCTATAGTTATGAATACATGCCCTATTTGTTAAATTTTTATTTCATTTTTTCTAAAACATTTCTTCTTTCTTTAATATTTTTTTCAACAATTAAATGAGATGAATTGCATAAAGCAATAGAATATAATGTAACAAAAACACAACATAAAATTTTCCATTAATTCAAAGATAGTAAACATTGCAAACACAAACTGAAGCTTAGTTGAAGTACAAAGCTTCTAGATTACGAAAAACCAAACTACATAGAAAACATAACAAAAACACAAATGGTGTGCCTTGTAACCGGAAAGATCTCCAACTACTTCCACACTCTTATTCATGACATCAAACAACAACAACCAACAACAAACAAAAGACTCAAAACCACATTGAATTAATGTTTCCCATTTGCACTGGTCTTATTGTGGCAGCACTTGTAGCTAATGAAAATCTCCATAGTACTTGGACAATCAGGACACTTGATAGTCTCAGGTAACTTTCCCGCAACAATAGGAATTTCAAGATGAGAACAACGATGAGTGATACGAGCAACACTTGTGTGATACTCCGAAAAGGCAAGCCCAAATCCTTTCTTAATTGCAACCTCCTTCCATTTCTCATACTCAGCCACAGTTTTGAGAATTGTTGTACCATGACCACTCAATACCACAGATGGTCCTTTGCTAAGGAGTGCCCAACCAGTTTCGTTTTTGTATGACAGCATCTTTTGAACTTCTTGAGTAACTACATCGGTTGTTTTGTGAATTTTAGTCACAAAGAGACTCTCAATTCCACTCCAAAAACGACTTATGAGGTTTTTGTCATCCTTGTCCACATAAAATAGTTCGATGGAAATTTTTGCCTCTCTTATAGCTGCGTCGTTGGAAAGAACATTTGCATACTTAGTGAATTGTTGGATCCATTCTTTGTCGTGTCCTCCGTAGAAGAAAATATATTTCCCTTGTTCCGTCTGCATCATAACAAGAATCACATAATTTATTGTTATCAAAATCAAAATAGTTGTGCAGAGACATCAAATTATAAGGACACAGGTCCAAATCTGCGATATTCAAAGTATATTGTTCAATAGTTCATTCACTTACCCATGAGGTTACGTCGCGGCTAATGTTGCCTACAACGGATCCAATCCAATTCTTTTCATCTTGAATTTTCTTTTCATCCTCAAAAGTAAAAGGGAAAGCTTTGATTCCATAAGCTTTGATCAAATGAAAAGCATTTGTGTGATGAATTTTTCCTTGAGGGCTAAGCACCACAAACATAGTCTTATTTTTGAACTCCCATTCTTCAGTAATGAACTTAAACCCTGCAATGTTTTCAATGTTGTGCACCACATACCATGACATCTTACTCTTCAAAACTTCAAATTTCTTGCGTAATTGCTCGGTCCATCCCTCCACAATCGGGACCCAAACAATCTTGTATTGCTCGTTTGTTTTGATAGATTCATGCACTGTTCTTACAGCTGAAATTTCTTCTTCTGTGACATCTAGAGTTGAAATGAAAAGGTACACGTTCTTCTTTTTTAGCACAACATTGATGTCAATCTACACATTAAAAAAAAAATACATCATACTGAAAAATTCTTAAAATGATAAATTTGGATATTTTGTGAAATGTTATATTTAGTGACAAGATATGAACCGTGGTTTTGGTAGCACCATCGTAAAGCAACTGTGGAACACCGCTGGGAAAAAACAGATGCGAGAGCAGCACTGTTATTTCAGTTGGAGTTTGCAAAAGTTTCTTAACTTGTTGGATATACTTTGCGGCATCTGAAAAAACAATTAATTAGTTATAAGTTGTAACAATTATTTTTGTTTTTTAAATTTTGGTATTCGGTCGTGCAACTGACTAATCCAAGAAGACTCAATCCCACGGTTCACTAGCGGGGCTCGTTTAAAACTAGAACAAAGTTCTGAACTGATCTAGCACAAAGAATTGATAACACCTAACAAAACTGAAATTCAGATTATTAAAAAAAAAAAAAAAAACTTTACTAACCAATTTGCTGTCTAGCGAGAGTGATATGCTTCCTTAATCTGCTGAGAATGATGTTGATCTTTTGTCCATAGTGGGAAAGTTCTTGCTTGTGCTCCCTTGATAATTCATGAAATTATTCAAGAATTTAATTAATTGAACAAATAAATTACAGACGGATGTTATGGTTTTTTTTGTTTAATTATATATACAATTAAGATAAGATTATCTATATAAATGAGTGTTCAATATTAATGCAATTAAAAGTTTTTTTTTTTTGACAGAATGCAATTAAAAGTTTAAAACTCTCTAGTTTGTACTCAAAAGATTCCCTTCAAATGATCTAGTGTCTCTCTATCTTTATGCAAAAGAATAAATAATAGTCTTATTAATATATGTCCGTTAGTAATTGGAAAGATAAATGATATGTAGAAACTATTTAAACTGATGCGACATTTCATTTATTTACTTTTAAATTTAAAATAAAATTATGACTAAAAAAATATTTTTATTAGATAAATAATAATAATTGATCAATATAAATAAATTATTGATGCTTATATAAACAATCTTTAAAAAAATATATAGATTTGAACATAATATAAATTTTTCTATTTTCAATAAGTTTTAATAAAATATTATTAATTATTTTTACTTATTATTACATTATATTATTTCTACATGACTAACTTTTTAATTTAAATTCATTTTGTATATTTAAAAATATAAAAAAATTTAGTTGTCTTTGCTATATTTTTATCTTTATAAATGTGACACTTTTTATTTTTATATTCATCTTTTTTATTTTAATAATCGTAAAACTTGTTCATGCTAAAATTTATTATTATAACTTGTGTGTAATATTTATTTTAAATTTTATGTAACATATATTAAAAAGACTAAACTCACATTCTCTGCCTATTGCTGCATCCAATAATATTATATAAAAACAACAACTGAAAGTAATATAAACCTAATTTAAAAGTGGATCTTGTTATTTTTAATAAATCTTGATAAAATATCAGATTAATTATTTATTTGTTAATTATCTATTAAAAAGTAGTAAGGTCTACCTCTGCACTATTTTTGAGAGATCTATATGAGATAAATCATTACAATTAAAAAAAATTTGATATATATATATATATATATATATATATATATATATATATATATATATATATATATATATATATATATATATATATATATATATATATATATATATATATATATATATATATATATGTTAAAATAGAATTTTTATGTTTCTAATTGAAAAAACAATAACTTACGATTCAGTGATGAGGCAATCTAACTGAGTAACAATGGCAGCTATAGTGATAATAGCCCAGTAAACATCAACAGGAATTTCTTCAACGGCAACCTCCAAAGCAGGAACAACCTTTGCACCATACCTATCATGAAGATTATCCAATTCCAGTATAAACTCTACCACCTGCACCGTAATTTTCACCAAACTGTTAAGCTCAATGATGGCTTGGCGATGCTTTTGTATCGCTGCATGCTTTGTGAGAAACGGAACTCGTTTCAGCAAAGCAACAGATTTAGCAAGTGGATCCGTTGGTAGGTATTGCTCAAGTAACCAGATTTCACCAAATTCAAGTGCAAATGCTGACAGTGTCAGAATCGCTTTTGCTTCCCAGTCATAATGAGAGAGCTTGTTCAGGATGGCCATTGTTGTTTTGTGAGCAATTTCTTCACTTGGTGGCTTGCATGCCAACTGCAAACCACAATTATAATTATTATAAGCAACTTATTAATTAATTTTTATAATATTAAGAGAAAATTGCACTTATTAGTTAATTATATGACCTCAGAAGAAATCTGCTTGAGAGTGCAGAGTGGTGAACTAAAGTTGGGGATAAGGGACTTGTCATCAGAGTGCTCCAAGGTTAGTTTGGTACCCTGAACAACAGTGTCAACAATGCGTGTGGAACGTGAAAGGGTGTTGTGAGCAAGGGTGAAAAGAGAAGCAGCGTCGAATTTGGTGTCACTGTGAACATGTGTTGAGTAAATTTGGTCTAAAATCTGGTCATCAGTCATGGTTAATGGGTTGTTCTCAACCTCACCACTGAGGAGAGTCTTAAGGGTCTTTTTGATGGTGGTTGCCATAGGACTGTGCTAGAGAGTTTGGTAAAGAAGACTTGGAATAGGTTGTAGAGAAATGAGGTGTAATTGTGGTGTTGATGCCTTGCACAAGTCCCTATTTATAATGCAAGAAAGTGGTTTTTTTTAATAATATTTTTGTTTTAAGAGGGAAAATTTATATCCATGTAAATTCAAGATGTTGACACGTGTATTGAAGATTATTATCAAGTGGATCCGATGGATAAAGAGAGCACACGAGTTTGGGTCATTCTGCTTTAAATTTTCACATAAATCACACCTTTTGAGAGTGGTGTTGGTATATATCCCTTCAAAGGAAATCCACCAAACATAAAAGTTGAAATAAAATACTGTTTGATTCGATGTGGTAATGTATTTATTTTCTACAATAAGGCTGGTTCAGGAGGGAGGAAATAACTCTGAAAATTTTAAACAACTTTAAATTTAAAGTTGGTATCCTAATATCCAACTTTTCTTCATATATCTCATAATATCTATATTTTAAACAAACAAAAATAATTGATACAAACATAGACTTAGACTCATTTGACGCCCCTACCTACCAATTTAAATTTAAAAGTGAAATCATTCTAATTGGTGCTTCTACCTACTAATTTAAAGGTGAAGTCATTCCAATTAGCATCTCCACCTATTTTCAATAGGGAGCACAATTAGACATAAGTGGCATCTATTTTATTTTTTAAATTATTAATATTTTTTATTTTAGTAATTAATTAATATAATTAATTTAATTAATATAAATAATCATTAATTAATAAAAATAAAAAACTAAATACTAATTTTATATAATTAAATTTGGATTACATATGTGGGAATATTTTTTTACATTATTGTTATGACTTGGTTGATTTAAGTGGTCACTGATTCTGCATTCCCGAATTCGCATCTCTCGTATAGGTCTTGTTGGATTCACCTCAAGTGTTTGATACGAAGTCCCCGTAATTTGATCATCAAGTCATAAGTATTTATGTTTATTTCCTCCCAACTGTGTGTAGATAGGTCGGCATCGCCATATCTTAGTTTGTTGTCCATGTTTTTGTAGTTATGTTGTGTTGTTTGTTTTGAGGAGATGTCAGTCGGCGTTAGGCAGATTGGTTGAATGGTAACACTGGTGTGAATGTTTGAATGGAAAAAAAAGATATAGTTGTTGATGTGTTAGGTAGTTCATTTTTGTTTCATTTGTTTGTTGGGTGTTTATGTAAGTGTATGATGGCTTGGTTGGTTGTGTTTTGTTGATGTTGGTATTCAGAATCGGTCCTGGCATTTTACAGGTTCAAGACAAATAATAAAAATGGATCTCTAATAAAAAATATAACATTCTTTAAAAACATCATTTATTTAAATGGTAAATAATATCAACAACATCAAAATTAGTCATTTATTTATGTAACTAACGTAAAAAATTGTCATATTCTAATCAATTTTCAGTAGCAAAGTAGTCACAAATAATTAGGAGGCCTTATTCCAATTTTAAAGTTTAATTTTAATAAACAGAAATGAAAAGAATTTAAAAAGAGTCGTATTTTATTTTAGTTATAATTAACATTTAAACTAAAAAAGAAAATAAATTTTTTTGTAAATATTTCGATACCCGAGTTAAATAATTTTTTTGCAATTGATGTTGCATGCATTTATTTTTTAAAATTATAGTTTTATTTTCTTTTTCTTTAACTTATTTAACTGAAAAAATATTTTATTGAAAATATGACTCATAAAAATATGATTTTGTTTTTTTTTCATGCAGAATATCTCTCTCTCTCTCTCTCTCTATATATATATATATATATATATATATATATATATATATGTGTGTGTGTGTGTGTGTGTGTGTGTGTGTGTGTGTGTGTGTGTGTGTGTATGACTCATTAAAAGATTTTGCATGAAAAAAACATCGACTTAGAGATATCGTCCAATGTACAAGAATGATAAGGTTATCCTAGTTTTGATATCATGCAAAACATCTAACGAGAAAGTGCACTCACAACACTATCCAAGAAAGGAAATTCACTACTTCGAATTAGTACAATTAGTCTTCTATGAACAACAAACCTATGTTGTTCAATGCCTCTTCCTAATCCTAGTGACTTTGTATTTAGGACTCTCCATATATTTGAGAATTAATTTCACTTTCTCTCACTCACTATCCCCTAGTGATCAAATTCAATCACAAGTCAATTGATAGTTGAATTTAAAACTCAACTAAGACAAACCAACTATGCCAAGTTATTAAAACATAGAGTGGTGTACACAAAGATCCTACATTATTCCTTATGACGGAATTATTTTGGAATACATGAAACACTTTGTTCTCAAATTATAGACTTAGTTTCTTGGAACAAAGTTTTACAACTAAACTATGAAACCAAACATTATGCGTTAAGATATGAAAGGAGGTGCTAGAGTGGTGCACAAAAGTAACACAAAGACAGACTCGAAAGATAAACCCTAACACAAGGAATCTTCAAAACATGCACACCTAATACATGAGGTATGAGTATCCTTAAGTAGCAATGCAGTTCTGAGCTTTTCTCCTTTGGATTTCTGATTTAATTTCATCCAGAATAATAGCAAATATTGTTGGATTTGATTTGATCAATAAAAATCTCCAACAAAAGATATGATTTATTATATTTCAAATTCAAATTCAAATTTAAATATCCATTTAAATCTAATTCGATCTTCAACACTTGTCAAACAAATCATACAAACACATTGCTAGTATATAGCAACAAATCTGATTGAATCTTAACTAGAATTTTGCTTCATAAATGAAATAACATTGGCTTGTTGAGTCAGGGCCAGATTTTGAACACATGTTGGAACATCATGTTCATATGTGCCTTTTCTTCACCAAAACTACAATAACATTGGTCAGTTATTAGAGATCAAATGTTGCAGCACACATGTTGGAACATCGTGTCCCACATGTTATACCAAAACATCCAAAATAACTTTCTCCATATAAATCTTTTTTGTAAAGTAAATCTTGAACCAAATATTACTTCAAGGTACATCCAATCAAATCTTCTTTGACTGAATCAAATCCAAATTGATTTTGGATTAACAACACGAACTTTTTCCCAAAAACAAACTTCTGTATCTTGTGAAGAAGTAAACAAGATAGTTCTTCTGAAGGAAATATGAAGAGAGTAAGAATCAAAAAATTATGCCAAAATGATACACAATCACATGTTGAACACCTTTCTTAACTAGTTATGTCAAGCACTTTAGCTATATCTTGGAACCTCTTGCTTAACTAGTTTTGTCTAGAACTTCAGCTGAACAACTCTTTCTTAACATGTTATGTCAAGCACTTTAGCTAAACAACTATTCTTCGCACCAAACAGAATCATACTCAAACATCGAAAAACATGATGGAACATCTTGTATCAAATGTTGTCTAAATTACATCTTGTACATATGTTATTTTTCTTAATGCATCCAAACAAAAGGAACTACAAAGTAAAGATAGCCAAACTGGGAAAATTCATCAATGAAAATGATAAAAATATTTATTACCACAAATATTAGGAGAAAAGGGACCTCTAATATTTGTATGAATAATTTTAAAAAGGTATGAATTTCTAGTTGAATCTTTCTCATTGGTCTTAGTAAATTTTCCTCTAATACAATCCACACGAGTCCCTAAATTATTGAAAATAAGGAAGATAAAATATCATCTCTAATTAACCTTTAAAATACTTCCTTAGAGATGTGGCCTAAATGTTTGTTCCACGACAATGAGGTTTTTTCTCTAATTTTAGACCTTTTAGTGATGAAGCTCTCAACATTCAAGGATGAGGAAATTTCATCACAATCCAAAGATAACTTATAGAAACCATCCAACAAGATAACATTACCAATAACTTGTTGGCTGGAGATTTCGTTTAGAGGAAATATTCTTTGAAGGATTAGAATTCGAAGAAAGATGGTTACTGATGACCATTTTTGAGATTAAAAATGGCTACTGATGGCCATGCTTCGAGGATGTTGTTTGAGTTGGAGTGAAAATGGTTAGAATCGGAGCTAATTCGAAGTGAATTATCTTTAAGACTTAAACGTTTTGCGAAATACGAAGGGTACTGAAGCTTAACGTGTTTTCGTGATATTCTCGGTTCTGATCACGTTGCCACGCGTCAAAAGAGGATTCAGGCGGGAGGATTTGAATTTCGAAGTAGTCTGTGTAACCGAACAAGGAAAGATGGCATCCCAGGGATTCTTGTGAGCAACGTGGCATCAGATTAGTGTAGGACCGTTAGGGTCGAAATTAGTATAAATAAGGGTCTTAATGTTAGGATTCCGTGTGTTCATTTTGTACAAATCACTCACAAATTACTCAAGTATCAAGTGTTTAGAGAACGAGTTCGCTGAGAAATGTACGTATGACACCAACACCATTTTAAATACATTTGTATCTTTCTTTATTCAAGTATATTTTCAATTCCTTTATTTTCTTTGTTTAACTTTCATTTCGAAGTAACTTTACGTTTCTGCATTTAATATTCTAGCACGTTATATTCTTGCACTGTACATTTCTGCAATCTACACGCTTTTATTTATGTTTTCTTTGTCGAAAGTCATATTAACATGTATAACAAGTGTTGTTTCAAGTGAATAGTCATACGATCATATCACAAACAAGTTTTCTTGAAGTCAGAACAAATAAATATGAACCAAATCATATCGAAAGATAATTGTTTGACTATGTCCTAGGATCAATCTAGTCGATCCTGCGAGTAACCAAAGTATATTTTATAGTTTGGAGGACTAGCGGTTGTTTACCGGAAATCACCGTAAACATAACTTTAGAATTCAACATCAAATTTATTTTTCTATCATAAAAGGTAAACTGAAATCCAAGCCTATCTAAACAAGATACTAAAATCAAATTCCTCCTAAAAAAAGGTATATAAAATGTATCTTTCAAAATAAGTTCAAAACTAGTTCCTAGAACTAAGCTAACCTTACGTTTCTGCATTTAACATTCTAGCACATTATATTCTTGCACTTTTCATTTCTGCAATCTACACGCTTTTATTTATGTTTTCTTTGTCGAAAGTCATATTAACATGTATAACAAGTGTTGTTTCAAGTGAATAGTCATACGATTATATCACAAACAAGTTTTCTTAAAGTCAGAACAAACAAATATGAACCAAATCATATCGAAAGACAATTGTTTGACTATGTCCTAGGATCAATCTAGTCGATCCTGCGAGTAACCAAAGTATATTTTATAGTTTGGAGGACTAGCGGTTGTTTACCGGAAATCACCATAAACAAATTGGCACACCTGGTGGGACCGTGTCAAACCGATTGTTATTAATTGATTGTTTTGTTTTGTCTAGAAAATATCAAGACCTTGTATGAACCTTAGGAACGGTAAATTAACCAACAGTGCACAGCCGATTCCTAAACAAAGGTACAACAAGAAAATGGTCAATGTGGCCAGTGGAGGGGGAGATCAAGATCCCCCACAGGGGTTAGGAACAGTAGCGGCAAATTCTACGCACGTTTCGACTTCTACTCAAGGAGCGCAGGATATACCGGGTTCGACAGGATCTGCACCCATAGGTAGTTCCCAGGCTGTACGCAAAAATACTTCAGGGACAACAAGGACTGTTCCAGTCTCGAGTTCAACTACCGTGCCTCCACTCACAGGCGCAAGCGAGATACCACCTTTCTCGACAAACGCCGCAAGTCAATTATTTACCCCAGGACCATCATCCGCTTTAGAAGGTGGAGACCCAACAACCCATATGGAAAGCCATATTCATACATGGTAGGATTACGAGGAACAAAGCCTACTGTCATACCCCAAAATTTGCCCTTTATGTTCCATTCACAATGATTCAAGGTTCAAGATTCAACGCCAAAGCTTTGCTCAAACAATCCCCAAGATCCACAGTCAACTGATTCAAACTTGAAGGTCAACTGCAATCAAAGCATGATTCAAACCATGATCATTGGGCAAACATCAAGTGTAGGGATGCATAACCATCATTTGATCAAGAATTGATCATGATTCCATTAATAGAAACTCAGAGATGAACAAATACAAAAATGTTCAAATTAGGGTTTCTTAGGAGAAAGTCAACCCAACTTTGACTGGGCATAACTCTCACATGGAACATCAAAAATTCCCCACTCAAAGCCTATTTTGAAGGAAATTGGATTCCCTACAACTTTGTCTCTCACAAGCCAGGGCTAGAAATGATTCACTTGAGAGATACAGTGCAAAAGATTATAGGTCCTTTTCAGGCATCCTTCAGAAACAGTTTTTTCCCAAAGAGGATATGGTCAAGATAAAAGCTTCAAATGAGAAATATGTTCCAGAGTGGCTTGTAGAGGACCTCTTGAGGTTTCTAAAAAGTATTAGAACTCCCTCATAGCTTAAAAATTGAAGGAGATATGCTTGATCAAAGTTAGGTGATTTTGAAGGACCAAATGTGAAAAAGGAGGGTTCAAATTAAGGAATTTTGCAAATGGGCCTATGGTTTTCTTATGCAAACTTGGTCCACAAGTTATTAACATGCCCAAAATAAGATGCCACGAAATTTAAACATATTATTTAATTTTTTTTAAACATTTATTTCATAAAAAATTGATTTTATGATTTAAATAAGTAAGAAAATTAAATATTTTGTTAGAAAATATATTTTGTTGATTTCCAATCAATGTTAATGACAAAATATATTATTAATTTCGTGGTAAATGGATTAAGGAAAAATAAAATCAAATCTTGACCAAAATAGTAGCTTATTATTCAAGAAAGAAAACCAAAATTCTCAAAAGGGGAAGATTGGATTCAAAGGCTTTTTGGTTCTTTTCTTAACCTAATTTGTCCCACTATAAGTATCAGACAGAAAGCATAAGACTAGGGGACGAATTTCTGAAGGGAGGCACACTTGCAAGAACAAAAAAAAAAACTACCTAAGCACTCAAAATCGTCTTCGAAGAATTCGTGGATATCAACGAGAATTAAAGGTTTCAAAACGTTCCTCAAGTGATTCTGAAGGTGTTTGGATTAATACGCTTCAACAACACCCCCAGAATTTCTCCACACGAGCCAAGGTATGAGGTTTTAAATTTTTGATCGGTTAGAGTAATCCATACGTGCTTATTGCAAATTAATTGTATCTTCTGATTGTTCTCAATGCTGTGATCGTTTCTGGGCAAGAAATTTACTGTTTGCGTGGTTTTATCGTGATTAGCCATTAGAGGCCGTTTTAAGCTTTAGGGTTTCGAATTGGGGATTTCTTATAGAAGAGAAATTAGGTCAAATTAGAGGCACCTGTAGGTTCGCATGATTGAGACGAAGGGCTTGGATAGGTCGCGAAACATTTATGTGCGTGCATGCTCTGTTCGCTATTTTTCAGGTGCAATAGCTATGAACATTTTCGTAGCAAAATCGCAGGTAAAGGAATGTGGTTTTTACAGGTATTTGTGGGGGAGATGATTAGGTGTCTCTTCCTGGTTCGCCGGTTTGAATCTGCGCGCGCATTTTCATGTTGGTTTTTTTGTTTTTTTATGTATTGCAATGGGAGCGTTTCTCTGACACACAATGGCCATAGATGAGTTGGCAAGCGTGTTTGGTGTTCACCCAAGGGTCCAGGGTTCGATCCCTGGCCCTCACAATATTTTTTTCTAAAAATCTCTTTAGTAATCCTATGCATGCGCAAGCTTATGACGCATCATGCACTCTCAGATCTGATCCTTAGGATTTCCTCCCAGCTTAGATCCAACGTACCAGGATGAACACCCATACCATGCACCATACAAGCTGTCACACCTAATCATAACCCTTAATAACACTTAATTAATTTTAATTATTCTATTTGGTTTTAAATTGAAATATCATTTTAAAATATATACTAATTATATAATTATTTTATAAATAAAATAAATATATAATAGTTATATTAAAAAATGTTAACTTGTTGTTCGTGCCGATTAAATTAATTAATCGCTATGGTCAACAATAATTTTAATTAAAATGCTATTTAAATAGAATAAAAATCAAATTATATTCGATTAAATGGTTGCAATTATCTTATTGATTGCGATGATTAATCCTCCCTTGTTCTAAATTTAATTTGTTATTATTTGTAATCGTATTAATCGGTTATGAGGGGTAACAATACAAAATAAAATTCACAAAAATAATAAAACACATTAATTCATTATTAGTGATAATCGAATCAATCGATTTGAATTGGTAATGGTGCAAAACCCCTAATCTTTTAACTATGGTGATCAAACCTATTGATCATTGCGGTTAATTGTGCCAAATCAGGGTTGTACGTCCAAAACACTTAAAATACATCAAATCACAAACCACGGATTTTCATCTCTTCAATTCTGCGATATTCAAACTATGATAGGTCATTCAAAAAGCCTTCAAACACCTCCATAATCAATTCTAAGGCGTACAATCCTGTCCCCCGAACTACGTAGACTCTGATCCTCCATGAGAAGGTACGTAGGCACTTGGCAACAAGGCGAGTCCCCCTCTTCAAAATTCTAATCATGTCATTATAATTCTGTTTGCCATACTTCTTTATGAACCCTGCCATGAAACCCTGATCTTTGAAATATTAGCCTTTAGGAAAGGGTTGAGGGTGCCTAACACCTTCCCTCAACCTGATTATAATAACTTACTCTGAATCTCGTATCTACGTAGGGTTTCCTATTCGCCCTTCAGAATAGGTGGCGACTCTCTAAGTTATAATTTTTAGGCAGGTTGCTACAGCTGGCGACTCTACTGGGGACAGCACTATTAGGTTAATTATTATGCTCCTAAGGCTTGAGTAGTTTAGGTTTGTGGTTTGTGTTTTGTGGTTTAGGGTTTGTGGCGCATTTTAGGGTTGGCAAATTTGCCACATTTAGGGTTTGGGGGAGGTTTATCTTTTAATAACATTAAATTATTTATTTGTTTATTTGTTTTATGTTTTCATCTGCCTGAAAATATTTGCCTTTATTATTATATATTTGCTCTATTTTTATGTCGGTTAAACCTTAAGTGTGGGGGTTAACTTTGAGACCAAAAGGGGACATGAATCGCCTTACGAGTCTCACTGATAACTCCACTCGGAGTGGGTTAGGTATTTGGAAAGGTCCGAAACGAAGCTTGACTTTGTGGAGGGCTGGACTGGATACTTAGCTGATCTCTCCGGGAACCTACCCCAAAAATTCGAACCTCATGGATAAAATGAGTTGTTCCAAAATCAGAAGAGACGAAAAAGTCTCGGAGGCTACGAACGACCCCATGAGACCTTCTAGAACCCCCATAAAAAAGGTTGGCTCCCAAGAGCCGCTACGTCGAACCTATGAACTTATGTGATTATGTGCTATATGTATATATATATATATATATATATATATATATATATATGTGTTGATCATTTTTCTATTATTTCTTTTTCCATTCATCATACGTCAGGGGCATTCTTGCATCATATTTTATTCAAAAAAAAAAAAAAGAAAGAAAAAGGGATATCATACATATCATGCATGGCATGCACATCATTTTCATGGCATTAAGAGAAGATTTCTCTTCTATCTCCAGAGCAAGGGACCATTGGGAAGGATAACCTAACATCCCGACCATATTATCAAACAAGATTTCAGCAAAAGAAATCAATGGACCAGCTAGAGCAGAATCAAGCCGCTCTTCGTGAGGAAGTGGATCAACTGAAAGTCAGCATGGAAGAAGTTAAAGGAGGTATGACTCAGATGCTAGAATTCATGAAGGCCCTCCTGGATAAACAAGAAAAAGCAAAAGAGGTTCAGTCTAGGGATACCCTGGTTCAGGATGAGACCCCCGATGACGAAAAACCGCCGCTAGGATTTGTTTCAGGCTTTGGCCCTGCTAAGGACAGACCTCAAGTCCGATCTGTTAGGAGAGCTATCCAATTCCAAGAGAAAGGAGAGACCTCTCAAGAAGGATTTGTCCCCACTCCACAAGCGAAAGGGACAATCCGCACAGTTCGCATTCCTGCTAGCAATGTCCCTAAGGACGATGATTACCTGGATCTACAATACGGAGTACAAGAGGTGGACAACACAGAACAAGCACCTCAAACACAACAGTCTATTCCTAACTCTGGGGAAGACTCCAAGGACAGTGAACAAATCAAGGCGCTGGAAGAGAGACTAAAAGTGGTAGAAGGATACGATGCCTTCAATGTGGATGCCTTCGAAATGAGTTTGGTCTCAGACTTGGCTATCCCTCGCAAATTCAAGATTCCCGATTTCGAGAAATACAAAGGACTCACATGTCCGAGGAATCACTTGCGCATGTATGTGCGGAAAATGGCTGCCTACGCCCACGATCAAAAGCTAATGATACATTTCTTTCAAGAAAGCCTAAGCGGAGCGTCTATTGACTGGTACATGCAATTAGAGAAGTCTTTTGTCCGAAGCTGGAATGATCTGGCTAACACATTCTTGAAGCAGTACAAATACAACTTGGACATGGCACCCAATCGGATGCAATTACAAAACATGTCGCAGAAGAAGGATGAATCATTCAAGGAGTATGCCCAAAGGTGGAGGGAGATGGCTTCTCGAGTCCAACCTCCCCTAATGGAAAAAGAACTGGTGGACATATTTATGAGCACCTTGCAAGGACCATACTACGACAAGATGGTCGGAAGCATATCTTCAGGGTTCTCGGACTTGGTAGTCATTGGTGAGAGGATTGAAGATGGAATCAAAAATGGGAAGATACAAGGGGCACCTTCAGGTTCCTATCACACAAAGAAGTCATATGACGGAAAAAAGGAACCCAACACTGTTGGAGCAATCCTGGTTAATCAGACACCAACACTACAACAGAAGGATCAACAAAAACAATAGGGTGGCCAGCGCCCCTGGAGGTCCAAGCCAAAACGATCGTTCACCCCATTGCACATGCCGCTGTCTCAAGCTTTGCAACGTCCGCTCAATCAGAACTTGGTAACTCTGCTACCTCCATACTCAGCTCCGGCTAACCCCGCTCCCGGGTACAAGCATCATGCTAGGTGCGCTTATCATTCAGATAGTCCTGGTCATGATACAGAGGACTGTGGGCCATTGAAGCACAAGATACAAGATTTAATTGAAGAAGGGCTCATTGAGTTCGAAGATCCTAGCAAGTCTAAAGCCATAGGTGGCTAGAAAGAGGATTTCTTAGATCATTAGTTTTGTTTTCATTCGCAATTTCTTTCCGTTTGTTTAAACATTAGTCTTATGACATATGCTGTGTACTTTACAATAATCATTAATGCATTGCTCACGTTTGTCTTGATTCATCCCTAGTGTTCTCACTATATTTAAAACTGTGTTTTTATTTGGTTTTATTTCTTTGTGATATTCAACTCTCGTTAAAGTCGTACACCTTTTGAGGGAGAATGACGAAAATGATACCATAATTTCATACGCTATGCTCTCGAACAGACCGTGTTGACGATGTACAGGCATTTGTTCAATTCCCAAATAATGGAGATATAAGGATGTTAATCCCTTGTCAACCCCTTTGAGCCCAAAGAAGTAGGAGTTTTCCTTCATACAAAATAGAACCCTTAATATATAACCTGGGGTAGGCTAGCTGCTCAGTTGACTTAATTATTCCAAATTGTTCCTTTGAACATAATCACCGATGGTTCCCCATCATCATTAAATCCGGCAGTCAATATCCGCAAAGAAAAAGAAAGCAATGCAAAGAGCCTGCTAAGTCAAAACCTATTAAGGAGATTTAGGCAAAATTGGGGCACCCCGTTGACTGTGGTTTTAAAACAAACAGTTCAGAAAAAGTTAGGGATAACAAAGTCGAAAAAAGGTTACTATGTACCTTCGGCAAAAGGAAAATATCACAAAAAAGGAGAATGACTGCCTTTGCAGATAAACCTTTGGTTTTTGAACCATCATATTACAATTCCCAAAGTCTTTTGGAACTTAAACACATAGTTAACTGAGTATAGGACTGGAGAACATCACGAAGATGGGGATGGGTACAAATAAACTTTGAGCCTTTATCTTTTGTTTCTTTAAATCGTGAACCAGGCCACGTTACAACCCTTAAAAGTCCTAACTGAAGCATGGTTAGTTCGAAAGCGCACTGATACCAAAGGTATCCCGACTCCTTAAGGTCTACTATAACTCTTGGGTTGATATCACTCTCTAAAAAAAAAAAACTTTGTGTTTTCAAACTTTCAAGACAGACGTATGCATTTGCATTTCATTATAAAGTACACTTGTCTATATAGATTTAAATGTTAACATCAGGGAGAAGTTGCATGGGGCATGGCTAATGGCTAAAAATCCTACTGACTGACGAAGTAGCTTTAAAAACTCGTCAAAAGAAGAAACATCCCTTACTCATGACTGGGATGGCTAATGTGTACACATGACATAACTCGTCATTATCCCATTTACATGGGGCAATCTAACCAAGATCCATGGAATCTCTCAAGGACGCTGAATAGCCCATGGGGCAAGCCCATTACCTGGGGGCACGTTGCAAAGTTCACTCAGTGACAGATGGTGTCAATGCCACTCTCACATCCTTTCCAGGAACCTTTATAGGATATTTTTTAATCTGTCCATATAGTCTTCTCTAAGACATGTTCAAATACTTTTTACCCTTTCTAGGAGCCCTTTTTCAGACAGTCTTTTAAAGACCCACCTTCTTGTCCTTTCTATTTTCAAACCCTTGCAGACAGTCTTCTCTAAGACATATTCCTTTCCAAGAACCTTTTCTAGGTAGTCTTCTGTAAGACATCTCTTAACTTTTTTCAGTTAGTCTTTTAAGACATATTCAAACTTCTCTTATGCTTTCAAGAACCTTGTCAAACTTTGTTTAAAGTACAGAGTCTTCTCTAAGGCAGTTCACCATCCTTTCTAGGGTAATCTTCTTCAAGATGTTTTTCCTAAAGTTTTGTTTAAAACCCCACTTTCCTTAAAACAGTCTTTATCCTCTATAGGAATATTTTTGACCCTCTGCACAAACACATCCCTTTGAGCTTTGTTTAAAGCGCGATCTTATTTAAGACAATCTCCCATTTCTTCCCAAGGACCTCTTCAGGTAGTCTTATAGAAGGCATCATCTCATCCTAAGTACTCAGCAAATCATTGTTCGTCAGGATGCAACCTAAACGCGTGACTCATTCTGAAAAGCATCTGCTTCACATTCAAATCAACACTTAGCATTAAGGAGACCTCAAAATTGGTCTAATCAAAGACGATCATTCCTGATAAAGACTCTTGAATGGGGAAACCACATCCAGAGGGTTTTCCTAAAACAGGGGCATACAATCAAGAATCCTATTGACTAGGGGCATATCTTTCAAGAATTCAAACACTGGGGCAATGCATATCAGGCAAGACATGGTGAAATTCGAGTTCTCTCTAAAGGTCCCTCCTTCAGATAAAGGGGCATGTCTCACAATTTCTGATATTAGGGAAGTCACACTAGTATCACCCAAGGAGCATTGTCGCGTAATTGGTCTTCCCACGCCGGTACTATTTACATCCCGCAGTGTGGGATAAGCATACATGCATAATTCTCATTTATTTTGAGAATCTCATTACATGACACATGCATCATGTCATTGCATAAAACTAACGTTGCCTTTTCAGGTCACTTCATATTCAAAAGGATGTTATCATCCAATTACAGTGCAAATACGATCGTATCAACGATTCAATCTTAACAGATACAATTCCAATACCTCACTCCAAGTCTTTCTTCAAAGACAATCCAGAAGCAATCAAAGAATTTCTTACCTCTCCAGGGAGTCTTGTCCAAGACAATTATCCTGACCTCTCCAAGCAGTCTTGTGTAAGACATATCCTGACCTTTTCTAGGAAGTTTTGTTTAAAACGTTCCACGACCTTTACAGGAACCTTTCTAGGTAGTTTTGTTTAAAATGTTTCATATCCTTTATAGGAATTTTTTTAGATAGTTTTGTTTAAAACGTTTCATATCCTTTATAGGAATCTTTTTAGATAGTTTTGTTTAAAACGTTTCATATCCTTTATAGGAATCTTTTTAGATAGTTTTGTTTAAAACGTTTCATGTCCTTTGTAGGAACCTTTCTAGGAAGTTTTGTTTAAAACATATCGTTCTCTTTATAGGAACCTCTCTAGGTAATCCTGTTTAAGATATCTCGTATCCTATCTAAGAGCCTTTCCAGGTGAGTCCTGTTTAAGACGTTTCATATCTTTTTAGGAGCCTTTCTAGGTGAGTCTTATTTAAGACATATCATGCCTTTATAGGTAGCCTTCTTAAAATGCTTATCCAATCTTTTCTAAGACACACTTAGTTCTTTTAAAGAACTCCTCAGTTAGTCTTCTCCAAGACATTCTTCCTAAGCATTATTCGAAACCTAAGCCTCTTCGCATCAATCTGCGATACATCCTATTCAGGAACCACTTCAAGTAGTCTTATGTAAGACATTACTCCGTATCTTCAGATACAATTAATATGATCCTGGTATGAAGAGCATATGCTCTGGACAAGCATCTTGTCAAACAAATGGATGGCATCTATAAGCCCATCTCCTGCGGAACTCCTTCCCTATGCAAGCAAATTTCAGGGCATTTCAGTGTCCAATCATCTTCTACCTCTTCAGGTTCAAGAAGATTGAACAGGGGCAGCTGTCATACCCCAAAATTTGCCCTTCATGTTCCATTCACAATGATTCAAGGTTCAAGATTCAATGCCAAAGCTTTGCTCAAACAATCCCCAAGATCCACAGTCAACTGATTCAAACTTGAAGGTCAACTGCAATCAAAGCATGATTCAAACCATGATCATTGGGCAAACATCAAGTGTAGGGATGCATAACCATCATTTGATCAAGAATTGATCATGATTCCATTAATAGAAACTCAGAGATGAACAAATACAAAAAGGTTCAAATTAGGGTTTCTTAGGAGAAAGTCAACCCAACTTTGACTGGGCATAACTCTCACATGGAACATCAAAAATTCCCCACTCAAAGCCTATTTTGAAGGAAATTGGATTCCCTACAACTTTTTCTCTCACAAGCCAGGGCTAGAAATGATTCATTTGAGAGATACAGTGCAAAAGATTATAGGTCCTTTTCAGGCATCCTTCAGAAACAGTTTTTTCCCAAAGAGGATATGGTCAAGATAAAAGCTTCAAATGAGAAATATGTTCCAGAGTGGCTTGTAGAGGACCTCTTGAGGTTTCTAAAAAGTATTAGAACTCCCTCATAGCTTAAAAATTGAAGGAGATATGCTTGATCAAATTTAGGTGATTTTGAAGGACCAAATGTGAAAAAGGAGGGTTCAAATTAAGGAATTTTGCAAATGGGCCTATGGTTTTCTTATGAAAACTTGGTCCACAAGTTATTAACATGCCCAAAATAAGATGCCACGAAATTTAAACATATTATTTAATTTTTTTAAACATTTATTGTGAAAGATTACACTCAAAGATGTTTTTGATTTATGGCAAACTCAAATGAGCATCCAAACAAAGCACAGGATGATCTACTATGCATATAGGTCGACTCAACACAAGCTGAACAAGGAAAATGCAGAAAATCAGCAGTTAGGTCGACCTACTGTCAACCCAGGTCGACCTAAAATGAAGAAAAATACATATACTGCTGCTAGGTCGACCTACATAACAACTAGGTCGACCTAATCTAAGAAAATGTTCCCAGAACGCATCAGAAGAGGATTCTGGTCGACCTACTCCTTCAACAGGTCGACCTAACTGGGAGCAAACTTCAGCAAGCACTGCTAGGTCGACCTAACCTCTACAAGAGGTCGACCTAACTGATCAAGAAAGTCCAAAATTCAGTTATTCTTGGTTCCAACTGTTATGCAATCATATATATTGTGCAAGAGCTAATTATTCAATAACACCAACGACTGAAAGATACACAAACGCTTCTCATCTTCGTTCTTCATCATCTCCAACACAATTACACATAATCATTCTTGCGTTGCGGGTTAGTGATGAGTTCGATAACGTCCATGGAACGGAATTGAAGATTCCTAGTGGGTGAAGGTTTGTGGGGTTTGTTGGTGAATAAAATCTGCGGGTTTTGTCCTCCACGACGGGTGGTTCTTGGGGGTTTTTATCAAGAGGCGTTCATTGAGGATTCGGCTGAGTGTAACGATTGAGGAACGGGGAGTTCAAGGAATCAAGACACTGCAGAAGGGAATCAAAGTGAAGCTCTTGGATAACCTTGATCTTGCTCAAGATTAAGGGGGAAGAAGATTCAAAGAATCGACATAATTGGTTTATCGTTTATCGCTTTGTTATCTTCTTTGTATATACTACTTTCAACATTAATGAAAGATTACCCAATTTCAATTTGGAATTGGGGGCAGACGTAGTCGTAGCGAGGACGATCGACGAACTGCCTAAACAAATACCGTGTTCTTGTCGCTTTTACCTTTTTCATTTACATTTTGTTCATATTTGGTTATAATAGCAAATTGATCAACGATTCGAGTGTTAAGATTGTGAATTAAGAACTTACATAAACATCACAATCCACCACACATTGAATTACCTTCAATTTGATCATTATCACCAAGTGTTTGTATATTTGTTTCTATCACTCTTACTGCATTGCAAACATTGTCCATCATACAAAAAGTTAATCTGATTTTCAATAAGAGAAACGCTTTGATTCTGCAACATATACTCTTATCATTTACCTCAAGTCTTTGACTGGTTTTTTAAACACATATATAATCGTTTCGATAGTGGTTCGGAATAGACGCGAGTCGATTCAGAATCACTTCCGCTGAAAAGTCGTTTAAATCCGTAAAACTGTGTACGATCTATTCACCCCCCCTCTAGATCCTAAGGCCAGCGTCTAACAAGTGGTATCAGAGCTCTGGTTTATTCCGTGCTACGTGAAACACTTATTGGAAAGATGGCTTCCGGACCTAAAGGGGCTCATAATAGAGCTCCAGTTTTCAACGGTGAAAACTATGGCTATTGGAAGGATTGTATGTGTGTCCACATCAATGCAATTGATAGGAACATCTGGACAGCTATTGTCAATGGTCCCTTTCAGATCACCATGACAAATGCAGCTGGTGCAGTTGTTCCAAAACCAGAAAATACTTGGGATGCTGAAGATGAAAAGAGATATGCATACGATTGGAAAGCGAGAAACATTCTAATCTCAGCTCTAGGAGTTGATGAATACTATCGCGTTTCCCATTGTAGATCAGCTAAAGCTATGTGGGACACATTGCAAGTTGCCCACGAGGGAACGGATGATGTCAAACTAGCTAGGATCAATACGTTAACTCAAGAGTTCGAACTCTTCCACATGGAAGATGGTGAATCCATCGAAAACATGCAGAAGAGATTCGTTCATCTGAAAAATCGGTTAAATTCACTTGATAGACCTGTTTCCAATGCAGTTGCTACTAACAAAATCTTAAGATGCTTGAACAGGGAATGACAACCCAAAGTTACAGCAATAAAGGAAGCAAATGATCTAAACACTTTAGACATCACAACTCTATTTGGTAAACTAGAGGAACATGAACAACACCTTAAATGCCTTGACATGCATGAGAAAAGGACAAAGAAAGAAAAGAACATGGAGAAAGAGGTAGAGAAGAAGTCAATAGCTCTAAAAGCTTCGAGCTCCAAGACCTCAAAACGAGAGCCAAAGGATAGTGACACAAGTGATGACGAAGACTCCGATGATGAGGAAATGGGACTGTTTGTGCGAAGATACAACAAATATCTAAAGAAAAATGGAGCAAAACATTCCGACAAAGGCTTGATCAACTATAGAAAGCAATCAAACATGTTCAAACAAGATGACGACAACAAAGGAAAGATCAAAGGTCTTTGCTTCAATTGTGGGAAAGCCGGTCACTACAAACCGGATTGTCCATACCTTAAGAAAGAAAAGGAGAAGAACCAAAGCAAAGGTCATAACAAATCTAAAAGAGCTTACATAGCATGGGAAAGTGATTCATCTAGTGAAAGCTCATCAAGCGATGAAGAAGAATCAGCAAACCTATGTTTCATGGCTCATCAAAACAAGAAAAAGAAAGTTGTAAGTCATCTTAAACCTGAACTCGTAGATAAGGTATCTCATTCTCAACTAAAACTTGCTTTTGAAGAATTACATAGAGATGCAATTAAAGCTTTCAAACTTTTGGCCTCAAATAAGAAAATATTTTCATATCTTGAATCAAAAGTTGAGAAAACCGAAAAGGATATGGAAGCTTTAAAACAATCTATGCTAGACATTCAAAAGGATAAAGTTGAAATAGATCCTACATCATGGTTTGGTTGTGAGACATGTCACATTTGGCAAAAAGAAGTAAGAGATCTAAAAGCCAAGTTAGACAAGGCTCTACAACCAAAAGTGACTTTTGCGGTTGATCCAAACAAGTTCAAAAGATCGTATACTCCTTTATATAGTAAATACACTTTTGTACCAAAAGTATCAACTAGCAAAACTCCATATTCTCATCATATTACCTGTCATTATTGTTGCAAAAAGGGACATACCATTGAAAAATGCAAATTTAGGAGAATTTTAGTTCCTAAAGGAGTATTTCAATGGTTGCCTAAGTGCAACAATTTGTGTACTCACTGTCCAGGACCCAATGAAGATTGGGGACCTTCCACTCTAATTTAATTTTGCAGGAAAAGTGTCTTGACATCGCCGAAAGGTGGTGGTTCCTTGACAGCTGGTGCTCAAGACACATAAAGAAAGACATACCTCTCTTGGTGTGTCATCTATAAAGACAGATTGAAGAACCATACTTGGCAGAGGAATGTAGGTGACCTGGCCATCACAAATGTATAAGATTCATCACAAATACAGTTAACCCGAAAAACACATAGGACGCATTACTTGATGTGCAAATTGGCAAGTTGCATTGCAGAGAGATTTTAAACCTATTCTTAGCAGAATATTGTTTGGGACTATGTCCCGCATCCGGGAGAACATCAAGTAATCGATACTAGATGAGTTTTTCGCAAAAATCAAGCTGTGAAACATTCCATCAAAACAATTCATCATCAAATCTAGGGGTATGTCACACTAACAAGAAGACACCACACAATGATGACAAAACACCTACATATTGAGAAAGCGGTAACATGCATATTGTTCACTTCCAAAAATTTCATTGATTCTATAATATGCTATCAATTAACATGCTTATAGTGACTTCATGTATGTTTATTCATATATCTCGATTTAATATATGTATTCATCATTCTCATTCATAACATATCATAATTTGGGCATACAAGCAAAGAACAAAGCAAAAATACATCATATAGAAACATTTCTAAGGCATTTTTCATCATCTAAGGGAACTTAGGTCGACCTACTCTGTTCTTGAGTCGACCTACAGAAGAATCTTCTTTTCAGAAACTAAAAAGGCCCAGTTGCGTCGACCTACTCATAATTTAGGTCGACCTAAATTGGTCGGTTTTCATGTCACTTCTGTTAGGTCGACCCAGCCACACTTTAGGTCGACCTACTGCGTTAAGTTTTCCAAATTTGGGTCTGTTAGGTCGACCCGACCCACTCTCATTCATTCAAAACATTCCATCTTTTCATCCCCTCTCATTCTCATCACATTTGGTACGGCTAACCCTAACTCCTCAAACTCAAAACTGTTCAAAATCATCCTTCTCACACAAAATCATCAACAACTATGCCTCCAAAATCAAGAAAGGGAAAGGAAGTTGCATCTGGATCATCCTCACAACCGGTAAGTGTTGTAGCCCTTGTTCACCCTGATTGTAGAGATAATTTTGAAAAATGGCAAATGAAAAGGAAGGTAGTGAAGCAGTATATTTTCAATCAACATGTTGCTAAAAATATGCATATTCCTGAAGTTGTGAGTCTTATTGAGCATCAAAATGTTCATCCCCTTTTGGAATGTGCCACACCATACTGTGAAAACACTGTTAGAGCATTCTATGCAGGGTTCACAAGAGAGGCAGGCTGTAATTTTAGGTTTAAGATGGGGTCAAGATCTCATATCGTTGACAAACGTGCTTGGATTAGTATCTTTGGTCTCAACATTGTAGGCGATGAATTACGTATAGAAGACGGGGTCGTACCGGGAATCTATGATCATGTGGCCTACATGAAGTCTATCCTCAAAGATCCTTCCGTCTTTGACAAACCAAATGAAACAATAACAGCCGGTCACCTGAAGAGAGATCCTAGGCTTCTAAATTGGGTCATCTCAAGAGTCATTCGACCACGAGCAGGCGGATTTTCCAGAATTGAAAGGAATGAGATTGTCTTGATGTACTTGATCCAAAACAGAACACGTGTGCACTGGCCACACTTTCTAACTGCCAAGTTTGAGGAAGTAAAGCAGAAGACTACTGCTCTTTGCTATGGCTCGATCATACAAACTATTGTGAACCATTTCGGCATGAAGCTCGATGGATTATCATACATCACAATGAAACAGAACCAGGACTTTTCCCAAACAACCTTAACCCTCATGGGATATCATTGGGATCCAAATAGGAGAACCTATTACCTCATTCAAAAGGGGACCGGAAAAATCATCTACAACTATGATGATCCTACAGAATTTGGTCACACTGTAGAAAATGAAGAAGAAGGAAATGATCAAGAAATAGCAAATGATGAGGATCATACCATGGAAGATGCAGCTCATGACACGGATGCAAATTGGAGATATGTTCCGCCACAACAAGAGGATATCCCTTGGGGATACACAGCTCCACCTCCTCCTGATCAATCCAACATAATATCTATGCTTGAGGCTATGCAACTTCAACAACAGCAGAACTTTGAAACTCAACAGCTTCAATTTCAAACAATGCAACAGCTCCAACAAGATCGCTATGACGAACAACAACAACAATATCAATCGTTGTACAACTTAGTTCAAGATCACAAAAGCGATTTTGAGACGTTTGCCTCCAACTCCACTCTAAGACAAAATCAGTTTGAGGAAACGGCATTGCATCGCCATGCTAATATAAGCCAAAGCTTCAACACTCTCAACATGTCTGTGCTGGATCTGTTGGAACAGGTTGAAGAAGATCGACCTCATACATTTCAAAGAGGAAGAGGAAGAAGGGGCAGGCGTTAGGACGCATTGTTTATCATATCATCATTTCATTGCATTTCATATCATTAAGCCTTTTGTTAAAAACGTTATATGATGTAGTACTCTTTGTTTTCTTTTATTAATCTCTTGGACTACTATGTATGTTGTTGGTTTTCTTTAAAACATGTTTAGTTCTTATGATTTCACCATTTACATGTTATCTATCTCTATGACTACCGGTATTCTTTATTTCTCTTGTTACTCTCCTACTCTGTTTCCTTGTTTCTCTTTTTGATGTTGTCAAAGGGGGAGACAGATGCAATAGATAGATGCAATAGATGCTGAGTGTACGGGGGAGCTTTGTGAAGAGATTGCTTGGTTGAGAGATAGATGCTGGATGTACGGGGGAGCCTTGTTGAGTCTTCATCACTTACTACCAAAGCTTTTGACTATTGGTTTGCCATCATCAAAAAGGGGGAGTATGTGAAAGATTACACTCAAAGATGTTTTTGATTTATGGCAAACTCAAATGAGCATCCAAACAAAGCACAGGATGATCTACTATGCATATAGGTCGACTCAACACAAGCTGAACAAGGAAAATGCAGAAAATCAGCAGTTAGGTCGACCTACTGTCAACCCAGGTCGACCTAAAATGAAGAAAAATACATATACTGCTGCTAGGTCGACCTACATAACAACTAGGTCGACCTAATCTAAGAAAATGTTCCCAGAACGCATCAGAAGAGGATTCTGGTCGACCTACTCCTTCAACAGGTCGACCTAACTGGGAGCAAACTTCAGCAAGCACTGCTAGGTCGACCTAACCTCTACAAGAGGTCGACCTAACTGATCAAGAAAGTCCAAAATTCAGTTATTCTTGGTTCCAACTGTTATGCAATCATATATATTGTGCAAGAGCTAATTATTCAATAACACCAACGACTGAAAGATACCCAAACGCTTCTCATCTTCGTTCTTCATCATCTCCAACACAATTACACATAATCATTCTTGCGTTGCGGGTTAGTGATGAGTTCGATAACGTCCATGGAACGGAATTGAAGATTCCTAGTGGGTGAAGGTTTGTGGGGTTTGTTGGTGAATAAAATCTGCGGGTTTTGTCCTCCACGACGGGTGGTTCTTGGGGGTTTTTATCAAGAGGCGTTCATTGAGGATTCGGCTGAGTGTAACGATTGAGGAACGGGGAGTTCAAGGAATCAAGACACTGCAGAAGGGAATCAAAGTGAAGCTCTTGGATAACCTTGATCTTGCTCAAGATTAAGGGGGAAGAAGATTCAAAGGATCGACATAATTGGTTTATTGTTTATCGCCTTGTTATCTTCTTTGTATATACTACTTTCAACATTAATGAAAGATTACCCAATTTCAATTTGGAATTGGGGGAAGACGTAGTCGTAGCGAGGACGATCGACGAACTGCCTAAACAAATACCGTGTTCTTGTCGCTTTTACCTTTTTCATTTACATTCTGTTCATATTTGGTTATAATAGCAAATTGATCAACGATTCGAGTGTTAAGATTGTGAATTAAGAACTTACATAAACATCACAATCCACCACACATTGAATTACCTTCAATTTGATCATTATCACCAAGTGTTTGTATATTTGTTTCTATCACTCTTACTGCATTGCAAACATTGTCCATCATACAAAAAGTTAATCTGATTTTCAATAAGAGAAACGCTTTGATTCTGCAACATATACTCTTATCATTTACCTCAAGTCTTTGACTGGTTTTTTAAACACATATATAATCGTTTCGATAGTGGTTCGGAATAGACGCGAGTCGATTCAGAATCACTTCCGCTGAAAAGTCGTTTAAATCCGTAAAACTGTGTACGATCTATTCACCCCCCCTCTAGATCCTAAGGCCAGCGTCTAACATTTATTTCATAAAAAATTGATTTTATGATTTAAATAAGTAAGAAAATTAAATATTTTGTTAGAAAATATATTTTGTTGATTTCCAATCAATGTTAATGACAAAATATATTATTAATTTCGTGGTAATTGGATTAAGGAAAAATAAAATAAAATCTTGACCAAAATAGTAGCTTATTATTCAAGAAAGAAAACCAAAATTCTCAAAAGGGGAAGATTGGATTCAAAGGCTTTTTGGTTCTTTTCTTAACCTAATTTGTCCCACTATAAGTATCAGACAGAAAGCATAAGACTAGGGGACGAATTTCTGAAGGGAGGCACACTTGCAAGAACAAAAAAAAACACTACCTAAGCACTCAAAATCGTCTTAGAAGAATTCGTGGATATCAACGAGAATTAAAGGTTTCAAAACGTTCCTCAAATGATTCTGAAGGTGTCTGGATTAATACGCTTCAACAACACCCCCTGAATTTCTCCACACGAGCCAAGGTATGAGGTTTTAAATTTTTGATCGGTTAGAATAATCCATACGTGCTTATTGCAAATTAATTGTATCTTCTGATTGTTCTCAATGCTGTGATCGTTTCTGGGCAAGAAATTTACTGTTTGCGTGGTTTTATCGTGATTAGCCATTAGAGGCCGTTTTAAGCTTTAGGGTTTCGAATTGGGGATTTCTTATAGAAGAGAAATTAGGTCAAATTAGAGGCACCTGTAGGTTCGCATGATTGAGACGAAGGGCTTGGATAGGTCGCGAAACATTTATGTGCGTGCATGCTCTGTTCGCTATTTTTCAGGTGCAATAGCTATGAACATTTTCGTAGCAAAATCGCAGGTAAAGGAATGTGGTTTTTACAGGTATTTGTGGGGGAGATGATTAGGTGTCTCTTCCTGGTTCGCCGGTTTGAATCTGCGCGCGCATTTTCATGTTGGTTTTTTTGTTTTTTTATGTATTGCAATGGGAGCGTTTCTCTGACACACAATGGCCATAGATGAGTTGGCAAGCGTGTTTGGTGTTCACCCAAGGGTCCAGGGTTCGATCCCTGGCCCTCACAATATTTTTTTCTAAAAATCTCTTTAGTAATCCTATGCATGCGCAAGCTTATGACGCATCATGCACTCTCAGATCTGATCCTTAGGATTTCCTCCCAGCTTAGATCCAACGTACCAGGATGAACACCCATACCATGCACCATACAAGCTGCCACACCTAATCATAACCCTTAATAACACTTAATTAATTTTAATTATTCTATTTGGTTTTAAATTGAAATATCATTTTAAAATATATACTAATTATATAATTATTTTATAAATAAAATAAATATATAATAGTTATATTAAAAAATGTTAACTTGTTGTTCGTGCCGATTAAATTAATTAATCGCTATGGTCAACAATAATTTTAATTAAAATGCTATTTAAATAGAATAAAAATCAAATTATATTCGATTAAATGGTTGCAATTATCTTATTGATTGCGATGATTAATCCTCCCTTGTTCTAAATTTAATTTGTTATTATTTGTAATCGTATTAATCGGTTATGAGGGGTAACAATACAAAATAAAATTCACAAAAATAATAAAACACATTAATTCATTATTAGTGATAATCGAATCAATCGATTTGAATTGGTAATGGTGCAAAACCCCTAATCTTTTAACTATGGTGATCAAACCTATTGATCATTGCGGTTAATTGTGCCAAATCAGGGTTGTACGTCCAAAACACTTAAAATACATCAAATCACAAACCACGGATTTTCATCTCTTCAATTCTGCGATATTCAAACTATGATAGGCCATTCAAAAAGCCTTCAAACACCTCCATAATCAATTCTAAGGCGTACAATCCTGTCCCCCGAACTACGTAGACTCTGATCCTCCATAAGGAGGTACGTAGGCACTTGGCAACAAGGCGAGTCCCCCTCTTCAAAATTCTAATCATGTCATTATAATTCTGTTTGCCATACTTCTTTATGAACCCTGCCATGAAACCCTGATCTTTGAAATATTAGCCTTTAGGAAAGGGTTGAGGGTGCCTAACACCTTCCCTCAACCTGATTATAATAACTTACCCTGAATCTCGTATCTACGTAGGGTTTCCTATTCGCCCTTCAGAATAGGTGGCGACTCTCTAAGTTATAATTTTTAGGCAGGTTGCTACACCTACATACACTGCGCCTAACCTAACGGCATTTTCGCCTAATGTCGATTCGATAGGTCGAAGCGCACAAAACACTGGTCTCTCTGCCCAAATACCTTCCTTAACCACCAGTAGTCAAGCGGCATTTTGACAGGAAATGGATGCAAGTAACCATGATATGTTAGGGGTCCTTGCTAGAGAATTGGGGTCGATCTTTAATCCGTTAGCAACAAACATTGCCAGGACTAACCAAGAGAATATAGAGACATATCAAAAAATATCGTCACAAATAGGACGAATGGCGGATTTCTTAGGAGTCCCGCAAAATAGGCGAAGAAACAACCAATCAACCTATCAGGAAGGGGACCCAGTTCTAGAATAAATTTGAACCGCAGTGCCGCCATCTAGGCCAACGCCAGTCGAACGAAACCAAGTGGTAGATTTAGAAACTCAAAATCAAACGACTAACGTTGGTCGACAAGCAATTCCCCAGCAACTGCCTAGAGTAGTTGTAGTGGGAAGAGACGAACATCCTGACGAAGTTGTGCATAGGGTTAGGAGAGACAATTTGGCAACAGAAAACAATCTCACTGCCATGATAGAGAGAATAATGGCTAACAATGGCCTTAATACTGGACTTCAACGTCCAAACTACACGTCCCCCATACCCGAATATATTATGCAAACAGAATTACCAAGAGGTACCAAGGTACCCAAATTTACGAAGTTTTCAAGGGACACTAGTGAATCAACGGTGGAACACATAGCCAGATATTTGACGAAAGCAGGGGATCTAGCAGGGAATGAGGATTTAAGAATTAAATACTTCCCTAGTTCGCTAACGAAAAATGCTTTTGTTTGGTTCACTACCTTACCCCCAAATTCCATAGACGCATGGGCACACTTGGAGAGATTATTCCATGAAAAATTCTATATGGGTCAAACCAAGATAAGTCTGAAAGAATTGGCTAGCATTAAGAGGAAGTTCACGGAGCCTATAGATGATTACTTAAACAGGTTCCGTTTGTTGAAATCAAGATGCTTCACGGTTGTCACAGAACATGAATTTGTCGAAATGGCTGCGGGCGGTCTAGACAAGGTTCGACAAGTCGAACGACTAAAAGCAAAAAAGGCCAGAGCAAATAAAAGTTACAAGAAGGAGAGGGTATCATACATTGAAGCTGAAGACGTTGACGGCAAATCTTTCGAAGATTCATACAGCGTGGAAGAGGTCGAAATAGATCTAGCTGAATTAAAAGAAGCACCGCCTTATTCTTGCAAATTGCTCACCCCTTCTAATGGAAAAAATCCAGTAGAAAATGATAAAAGCGGTAGATTTCCTAAGAAAACTTATACATTTGACGTCACTAAATGTGACGAAATATTTGATTTGTTAGTAAAAGATGGCCAGATGATAGTGCCTCCCAATTCCAAAATTCCTCCGTTAGAACAACGGAAGAAGCGAGGCTTTTGCAAATATCACGGTTTTTAGGCCATAAAACTTCACAATGTTTTCTTTTCAGGGATCTAATTCAGAATGCTATCAAGGATGGATGTCTGAAATTCGCTGATAAAACCAAGAATCATATGAAGGTTGACACAGACCCTTTGAGTGTTGCTGACACTAACCTGTGTGAACCACTTGACGTCAACATGGTGGAAGTATCTAAAATTGATGTCGCTGAATCGGAGATAATTTCAACTGGAAAGCTGGCTACTAAAAGCCTAAATGACAATACAGTCTTCAATACTGATATTGAAGAATCATTTGATGCAGAGATGACTGAAGATCTGAAAGGGAAAACTAGTGAGGCCACTGAAGACCTCAGGGCGAAACTTCAGCAGATACAGATTTCTGAAGCTCCTCCGGCAGTTGTTAACATGGTCAATGTTAGGCGGCCTTTATCTGAAATAGAAGAACTAGAAAAGTGGCTGATAAGGGAGAAAGGAAACATTGAAATACCACCAAGAGGGGAGAGTCTGAAAGATTATCTCTGGAATTGTCATGAGAAAAATGGTGGAAAAATGCTGATGTGCCCAATGTGTTCAATTATGCTAAATTGAAGGGTTCAAGCTAATTTTGAGAGGGCCCTACGAGAAAGAATGGAACAACCCTGGAGAGGAGGAAACCTATTGCTAAAAGTATACCCAAGGACTGAAGAAAGCTTAGTAGGATTCTTGGTCAGATGTCACAAAGAAAACACTGAGGTTGTATTGTGCCACAGATGTGGAGCAGTCTATGACGAACTACTAGCACGATCATTCGAAAGAGTATATTTCTACATGGGTCGAGAAACTCAGGGACTTCGTCCCAACATGTATGTGTTCGATAACTGGACCCCATCGAAGAGGCCTGACAGCCCGCACCCTAGAGCTCGAAGGGTCACATTCAAAATCCCCGCATACATACCTAGGGATAGATGGATGCAAGTTGGTGCGAGGACCAACAAGTGGCGAAGTTGGGACTAAGGGGGAAGAACTGCAACGGCATATAGGAAGCAATTTCAGACCTCAAATCGAGAGATGTACAGGTTGGAGAATTATAAAGGCAAAAATCCTATGTCTAGATCCCAATGGAAAAGGCACCAGAGGATGAAGAAGGCACAAAGGGAATATAAACCAAAGGAGATCGGAGAGTCTAGTAGTAACCAAATCCCAACGCAGGGGGCAAGGACAAGTAAACCTCCAGTGGAACGCAAGTTATTCGATTCTGAAAATGAGAAAGAAGAAGAAAAGATGCATTCCAGCCCATGGAAAGAAGACGATAGGATGACAAATGATTTCGACTCAAACGGAGTATCATCTATAAACCTCAATTGCAATGTTGTGTCAGTACTCCCTCATGAGTTTAATCAAGAGACAGAAGCTGAAGATTGTGAGGAAGCTGATGCGGAAGAGATGGCAAGACACAGATCTGTGTGCTATTATGTGCTAAACAACGGGGCAGTCGAAGAACAGAATGCCTTCTTCGAGAGGCCTGATGAAGGTATGAGAAACCATCTAAAACCACTCTACATAAGGGCTAAGATTGAAAATGTTGGAATTAAAAAAGTCCTAGTAGATGGGGGGGCAGCGGTGAACCTAATGCCCCAATACATGTTGAAGAGAATTGGTATGTTCGATACTGATATAAGGCCACATAACATGCTCTTGTCTAACTATGAAGGCAAAATAGGGCAAACTTTAGGAGTCATTCAAGTGAATTTAACTATGGGTTCGGTCACAAGGCCAACGATGTTCATGGTGATACCAGCAAAGGCGAATTACAATCTTTTGCTAGGAAGAGAGTGGATCCATGGAGTTGCTGCAGTGCCTTCGACAGTGCATCAAAGATTAACCATTTGGAGGGAAGATGGCATAGTAGAAAACATTGAAGGAGATCAGAGTTACTACATGGCCGAAGTTAATCAAGTCAATAAAACCAGTTTCGACAGGAACTTGGCGAACATAGGACCTTGCCATGCTGCTGAAGATATATACACTCCGAACAAGAATGCTTTATACTATTTGTCTTTACACCCAAATGGATTCAATGGAATAGAGAAATAATGGACGGTCCAGAAGATACCGCACCAATAGACCATTTGCCAACGATACGGCCAACAGGCTGGGATGACGACGTTGATGATGTCTGAATCATCTTTCTTCGAAAGGATTTTGGCTTACATAGCCGAGAACAAAAGAAAGACGGCTCTCGAAGCCTAATTATCAAACATGACTGTCGATACAGTTCAAAGAGAGGCAGAAACGACGGGTTCTGGGGTACATTCGATCCCTCAATTCCCTGAAGACACAGTTCAAGCCGAAAAGATCTCGGGTGAAGAGTTGAGTCAAAGGCTGGACGCAATCTACGATGAAGAACCCTTGGGATTCGAGAAAGACCCAATGGCGTCAAATGTAAAAATGTTAGCCCAAGATCCACTTGAAGAAGTAAATCTTGGAGACGGAGATCAGAAGAGGGTGACATACGTCAGGGCAAAATTAGAGCCAGTTTTGAAATCAAGAGTCATCGCGTTATTAAAAGAAAACAAAGATTGCTTCGCATGGGATTATGATGAGATGCCTGGTTTAGGGTGAGATTTGGTCGAATTAAAGCTGCCCATAAAGGAAGGAAAAAAGCCCATCAAGCAAACTCCTAGGAGGTTCGCACCGGAGATTCATTCGAAGATCAAAGCAGAGGTCGAGAGACTTTTACGATGCAAGTTCATCAGAACTACAAGGTATGTTGAATGGATTGCTAATATTGTGCCGGTTATTAAAAAGAACGGTTCATTAAGAGTATGCATAGATTTTCGTGATCTGAATGCAGCAACGCCTAAGGATGAATATCCCATGCCTGTGGCAGAAATGCTAGTAGATTCAGCCGCAGGCTTCGATTATCTAAGTATGTTGGATGGATATTCTGGGTATAACCAGATCTTCATTGCAGAAGAAGATGTGTCCAAAACAGCTTTTCGTTGCCCAGGGGCAATAGGCACCTATGAATGGGTTGTAATGCCTTTTGGTCTAAAAAATGCTGGGGCAACTTATCAAAGAGCAATGAATTCTATATTCCATGATTTTATAGAAACTTTCATGCAAGTATACATAGATGACATTGTTGTAAAATCTGTTTCAGATTACAGTCATCTTGACCATCTAAGCCAATCATTCGAAAGAATGAGAAAACATGGCTTAAAGATGAATCCCCTTAAATGTGCTTTCATTGTGCAGGCTGGAGATTTCCTGGGCTTCGTAGTCCACAAAAAGGGAATAGAAATTAATCAGAATAAAACAAAGGCTATTATGGAAACAAAGCCTCCATCCACAAAGAAAGAACTACAGTCTTTACTAGGAAAGATAAACTTCTTGAGAAGATTTATCTCTAACTTGAGTGGACACACGCAAGCTTTTTCCCCCTTACTTCGACTCAAGCAAGGAATATTTGAATGGCATGCTGAACATCAGGAAGCTTTTGAAAAAATCAAGCAATACTTGATGCATCCACCAATATTATCTCCCCCAAATGGGAAGAAGCACATGCGCCTATATATTTCAGCGTCAGATAATACAATAGGTAGCATGTTAGCTCAAGAAGACGACAATGGCATCGAAAGAGCCATTTATTACTTAAGTAGAGTACTCAATGATGCAGAGACTAGGTATAGCGCAATAGAAAAACTCTGCCTTTGTTTATATTTCTCTTGTATCAAACTGTCATACCCCAAAATTAGCCCATCATATTTAATCATATTTCAGTCCATTTGACTTTTCAAATGCTCAAAGATATACAAGAAGGAAGCATGCAGCCTCTCTCAAACGACAACCCTCAAACTAGGGTTTTGATCTTCTCAAAGTAAAATCGGTTTCTGATACCTCAAGTGGATCCCATGGTCTCTCATATGCTTAGAGAATCCTCACATCAAGTTTCAAGCTCTGGTTCATAAGATTGATCAATCAACTGCTCAAATAGTCAACAGTCGACTAGTTTGACCTAAAAGTCAAATATGGTCAAAGCACAGTAAAAACTCCTGATTTTTGGTCAACATCAACATCCTAATGTTAGATACATCATTTGATCAAGGGTTGATCATGATTCGTCACGAAAAGATCAAAGATTAGGGATGTCAATGGGGCGGGGCGGGGACGAGGGATACATTCCCATCACAATCCCCGCCCTCGAATTTATTCCCCATCCCCGCTTCGGGTCCCCGCTACGGGGGAATTTTCTCCCCCATCCCCGTCCCCGCGGATCCCCGCGGGTCCCCACGGATCCCCAAGGTTCATGCGGAGATCCATAAACATGATTTTTTATTTATTATTTTAAATCAAATTAATAGTAAAAGCTTTAAAAACTAACCACAAAAAATTTAAAAATTATTCCTTTATGATAAATATATTGCTTTAACAATATTTAATCTATGATATTGAGTGTCATGACCACAAAAATTTCAAACTAAAAAAATATTGAAATAATAATTTAGATCCTACTCTTTTCCTAACAAAACATATATATTTTAAATTTGTGTATAAGATTAATTATATGAAATGAAAAATAAACTTACATAATAATTTAAATTTATACATAAATTAAGGACATTATGCTATTTTAGGCGGGGCGGGGACTCCACGGGGCGGGGATGGGGAATAAATTCGAGGGCGGGGATTGTGATGGGGAATAAAGTCTCCCCGTCCCCGAAGTGCCTTCGGGGAGACTTTATTCCCCATCCCCGTCCCCGTGGGGAGAAAATTCCCCGTCTTTGGGGCCCCAAACGGGGAATTCCCACGGGGATCCCCACTAACGGAGGTAAGTTGACATCCCTATCAAAGATCCACAAAAACCCTAAGTTGCTAAATTAGGGTTTCTAGGAGAAAGTCAACCCAACTTTGACTGATCATATCTCTCTCATACTTTATCATAAATTCCTCAACGAAAGCTCATCCTCAAGGAAATTTGATTCTCTACAACTTTGATGTTGGGCCCAAGGTCAAGAAATGCTTCCGCATAAGAGATATGAGCCAATACATTACAGGCCCTTATAGAAGATCGCAAAAAGCTATTTTTTGTCAGGAGCCTTATCACCAAGATAAAATCTCCAAATGCAAAATATGTTCCAAAGCGGCTTGTAAAGGACATCTTTAGCTTTCCAAAAAGTCTTGGATCATCTCCATATGATAAAAATTGAATGAGTTATGGCTTGCGCAAGTTGGTCGATTTTCAAGGAAATGCATGAAACCCTAAGTGAGGAATTTGGATTTCTTTTAGCGATGGGCCTATGGATTTGACTTTCCCACGTGACTTTAAGCTTGTGAAAGGCCCATGAATCAATTATTATTTATTTTATGATTTTATTCCATTTATCTTTGAATTTATTCATTTAAATTCAATTTAAATCAATAAAATCATGATTTAATAATGAGAGATTTTATTAACCATTCTCCCAATATTTAATCAATCTAAAAATCATCTTGGGAGGGACCATAAAGTAATCTCATAACATGTTATGATTTTTTATTTACTTTTTGAATTTATTCATATAAATTCAAAATTAAATCAAATTAAATCATTCAAAATTGTGTGATTTTTTTTTTAGATTCTAATTCATCCAATATGGCCAAATTCACGTGGAAATATGTAGAAAATAGGTTGGAGATAAACTTAGAATGATTTCATGCAAGAATCAAAATCAATTTCTTTTTCAATCAAGCATTGACTCTTTCCTTAATATTTTAACCTAATTCTATCATCTATATATACCACAAACATTACACAGCAGGGGGACGAAAAAAGGAGGGGAGCAGCCAAGGCTTTAGGGTTTTCATTCAAAGAAAAACTCCTTACAAACTCGCACCATCGAATTTTACTTTAGAACCTGCCTCAAGCAATTCTCAGTCTTCCATTGCACTTCTGAGGTAAGTTTGGGTAAGTATGGAACGAAATCCATGGCCATAACATCATGAACCACGCATACATGAACTCACTATTACCATATTTTTTCTGTTTATCGAATTCCATGATTATCGTGTGTTTTAATTCAAACTGGTGCCACTAACGTGTTCCTAATGGTGTTTAGAGGAGAATAGAATCATTGAATCGAAGCCTGTGCACCCATGGTGTAAAACACCATTGTTAGGGCACAAAGTTGTTTCTTTTCGTATTCATACTTGTAACGATTTTTAACACGTGAAACTTGTACCAATGAACTCGTAGCACCTTGTTTGGTCGATCTGGGTTATTCTTCTTTTTGTTCAATCACGATTTCGCAGGTTCCCATCATGGCCATGGCCGTTGCAGAAAACGAAGGTTTTTTCCGCAGGTAATTTCGTGGAAAAATCCACAGCAGATTCCGCAAGTATGCCTGAGGAAGAAGACGAAAGGCGGGTGGGGCCAGTCCTACATGCGTGTCGCGCTAGCATTTGTGGGTCAACATTCTTGGATCCTCTCCCCATTCACTATTGGTCCATACCATTAGTCTCGTGGGCCCCAGCTGACTTTCCTTGTTTTGATTTGTTATATTATTTTTTTCATTACTTCTTATTTATTGTTTTACAGAGTAGTTGGCAAGGGAAAGTGACAAACATCCAATGAGACCTGGGTTCGAGCCCTATCTGTGCTGTGTATTTTTACAAATTAATTACTTTCAGACCCGGTACATTCCACACGCAAGCATGCACCATACACCTCCACGCGTCTGCCACCGGATCCCCTACTGATCAAATCTGAAGGCCAGATATGATCCAAAGCTGAGTTTTTTAAACTTCTTTTAATTTTATTTTAATTATAATTCCTCCCTCTATTTTATTTTCTTTTTCTTTTTTCTTATTAAATTATTTTTTCTAAAAAATTTATATTTACTAAATAATGTTAATTTTATGTGTTTTATCGAAAATTTGACTTTTTGTCATCTTATCAAAAATTGTTTTTAAGCAATAAAAATTATTGTTTTTGTACATACTTATTAATCAATTAATTTTAATATTTGTTAACCTCGAGGTATTTATAAACCCTATAGTCTTAGGTTTACTGGTAGGTGTTGCCCATTAACTTGCCATGCCTGTTCATTGGTTTGCCTAAATGGTTACAATTTTAATTTTTGATATGTTATATTGTAATTGTTGAGACCTTTAAATTTTGAGATAATTGGAAGTTAAATTTTGAGGAAGTTTTTTCAGTGTTACCCCAGTATCCTCCGACTACGCGCCCTACCAATCAAAAGCTAAGTTTCTAATCCTTTGCTTGTTTAATAATATTTTTATTTTTATTTTTATTTTTATTTTTATTTTTGCCTTATAAAAATTAGGGTTTGCCTCACTAGTTAATGAATCTGTTCTACACTCACCCCTATTATTGTTTGTTTAATTCTCAGATGATCAGAGTCAATCGAAGGTTCGAGGAAGATCAAGGCTGAGGATGTGTAAATTAATTTTCTGCCTTTATTTTTCCGTTACCCTATAAGGGTTTTATTGTAATAGGTTAGGTTTTAATTTCCTCCATCCCCGCAGGTGTTTATTGTAATAGCGTAGGATTTTAACTGCTTTATTTTCTGCCATGGTTAGTAATCCTAGGGAGTGCAAGCCTGCTAAATAACTTAGATCACTAATTATAAGATAAATATCATCGAAGTTAACCACATGATTGTGCCACACACACACCTTTAGGGTAATCCCTCTTGTTGCCTTATATTGTTGCCTTAATTGTTACCTGTTGCCCCTAATTGTACTAAATAGTCAAGTCCCTTGATTCCGAGGATACCTAAAGCAATGTTGCCTGTTGCCTTCAAAGTTATTGAAACTCCCCCGAGGTTGCCTTATAAAGAGTGATTGTCCCTATTGCTAAGGTATCATCGCATGATGCCTAAACAGAATGACTATTATATCCTTCCCTTAGACTACCTGCCCTCTTTATGGTAGGGACAGTCTTATGGCGAACGATATCCCGATGACCCTTAAACATCCAATTGAAAGACTTCCTGCTCTCTTATGGTATGGATAGACTCTTTCGCCCTGAAAAGCTAAAAGAACAAATTTCTAAACTTAGGGTAGTTGCTATTAATTGCTTGCTCTTTTTCAAATTCAAATTCAAAATGTTTTCCCACTTCTTTTCAAAGGAACTTTTCAAAAAGACTACGCTTATTTACAAGCTAAAGTTCTTATTCAAACTTATTCAAAATCTTTTCAAACAATTCAAACGAACAAGTGAGCTAAGCAATTAAGAGCCCATGGATAACCATGGATGCAAAGGGTGCCTTACACCTTCCCTTTGTATAACTTACCCTACGAACTCAAAATCTTTTTAAAAGGTCTTTTCCTGTTCTTTTAGCCTTTCCTAAAATTGGATAAAATAAAAGTCGGTGGCGACTCTTGCTATCCGCGACATTTCGATAAAGTCAGTTCACCGTATTACACAAACTCAAGTATTATATAAAGCCCGTTGATGTTTATGTTTCATCTCATTGTGATGTTATTAAACATATGCTATCAAAACCAATATTGCATAGTCGAATTGGCAAGTGGGCTTTGGCCCTTACTGAGTACTCTTTGATATTTCAACCCCTTAAAGCAATGAAAGGTCAAATCGTATCAGACTTCATTGTTGACCATGCAGTGGTTGAGAACCCTCAACAATATGTAGAATTGAAGCCTTAGAAGTTATACTTCGATGGTTCAACCCATAAAGAAGGAACTGGCGTTGGAATACTAATAATTTCTCCTGATGGAATTCCAACAAAGCTCAAGTACAAGATTGAAGGTCCTTTAAGCTCCAACAATGAAGCTGAATATGAAGCATTGATCGCTGGACTTGAAGCTTTGTTAGAATTGGGGGCAACCAGAGTCGAAATTAAAGGAGACTCCGAACTAGTGATTAAGCAAATGACGAAAGAATACAAATGTATCAAAGAGAATTTGATCATCTATTTTGTCATAGCAAATAGGCTGCTTAAAAAATTCGAATATGTGGAGTTAAATCACGTCTCAAGGTTAAATAATCAAGAAGCAAATGATTTGGCACAACTAGCTTCAGGATATAGGGTATCAAAAGAAAAACTAGAGGAACTGATCGAAGTAAGAGGCAAAGCAATGGCCACCAAGCTTTCCCCAAGTGATCTGGAGAACTCACAATTAGGTTTCGCTAACAAAGAGGAGTTTGAAGTTTTAAATATAGACTCTTTAGCAGACACAAATTGGAGGAGTCCAATTGTGAACTATTCAAAAGATCCTTCGACAGACACGGATAGAAAGGTAAAGTATCGAGCCTTATCATACTTCCTGATGGGAAACGAATTGTTTAAGAAAACTCCTGAAGGAGTTTTGCTAAAGTGTCTGGGTGAAACGGAAGCATATTTGGCCCTCTCAAATGTACATAGCGGAGCATGTGGTGCACACCAAGCGGGGCACAAAATGAAATGGCTTTTGTTTCGATATGGAATGTATTGGCCCTCTATGTTAAAAGATTGCATAGAATTTGCAAAAGGATGTCAAGAATGTCAAGAACATGCAGGTATTCAACATGCTCCTGCAAATGAATCAAACTCAATAATAAAACCATGGCCTTTGAGAGGTTGGGCACTAGACTTAATTGGGGAAATTCACCCCAAGTTTTCTAAAGGTCAGAGATATATCTTGGTAGGAATAGAGTACTTCACAAAATGGGTCGAAGCGATACCACTTGCAAATGTGGATCAGGAGGCTGTGATTGAGTTTATTCAAAGACACATTATATACAGATTCGGAATCCCGGAAAGTATAACCACAGATCAAGGATCAGTGTTTACTGGGCGAAAGATGCAAGATTTCGCCAAAGAAATGGGGTTCGAGTTGTTTACTTCTACACCTTACTACGCTCAGGCAAATGGACAAGTTGAAGCAGCAAATAAGATAATAATTGGTCTCATAAAGAAACACGTAGGGAAAAAACCTAAGAGTTGGCATAAAACTTTGGACCAAGCACTCTGGGCCTGTCGAACATCGCCAAAGGAAGCTACAAACACTACACTTTTCCAATTGATGTTCGAACACGATGCAGTGCTCCCAGTTGAGATATACTTGCAATCAGTCCGGATCCAAAGACAGGGAGAAATTCCTCCAAACATATATTGGGAATTGATGATGAACGAATTGGTGGATTTGGACGAAGACAGACTTCGAGCGTTGGAAATGATAAAGAGACAAAAAGAAAGGGTGTCCAGAGCATATAATAAAAAGGTGAAAGGTAAAACATTTATTAATAATGACTTAGTTTGGAAAGTTATTTTGCCTATAGATCGAAAGAATCAGGTTTTAGGCAAATGGTCCCTACACTGGAAAGGACCCTTTCGAATTTTAAAAGTATTCTCAAATAACGCTTATGAGATAGAAGAGTTAGCAGAAGATCGCAGGATCTTAAGAGTGAATGGGAAGTATCTGAAAAGATACAAACCAAGCATGCACGAAGTAAAAATTGCAAAAACGTAGATATTCAAAGTATGCTACGTAGGCCAAAATGGTTGAACAAGCACCAAAATGGCTTCGTGTTCAAGCAAGATATGTGGTAAATAAAGTAAGAAGACAAAGCAATGTCAAAATATATTTTATTAAGATTAGAAGAGTACATTCATTTTGGAAAATTGTGTTTCCACGAACAACAAAGGCTACAGAAATAGAAGCATACTAGAGGCTATCAAAAGGAGCATTCAAAAAATTTTGGACAATAAAACTAAGACCTATAACACCTCCATCAAAGCCTCAAACAACGCACCCTCTAGTTGATCCTTTGTTCTATACCTTCCAAAGATAGCAGGGGCAAGCTTTCTGCTTCGAAGAGATCTAGAGATCCTGACTTACGCATTCTTCTCACTATACCTTTTTTGAGAAACATGTAGGACAACAACCTTCCATAAGGAAGACATGTCACTACGCCTTGACGAGAGGCGGCCATAGCAACAGCTTCGACAAGTTGCTTGAAGATTAGCAATGGAAAGTTGATTTTCCTTCCCCGGAGAGCACAGAGTATGAACTCCAGATCTTCCATCATGATGCTGTCTTGATCATGGTTTCATGGACGAAAGTTGCCCACTAAAAGTTGGTGCCAAATCTTAATGATCTTAGCGCTAAAGGGATCATTATCCATGAGGGCCCTCAAGACATCAGAGGTAGTCATGTTAATGGTGTTATCATCAAACACTTCTCCAAAATTATCATACCTCAGCAGTTCAGAGATGGTTGAGGGAGTAATGGTAAAATGAGCCCTTCGAACCTGAGACACAATGGTGGTTCTCCCTTCTGGATCTATACGGAGGGACGCAAACATCCAGAAATCTGCCAGCATGTTAGGATAAACGGGCCCCTCCAGGATTTCCTGGTAAAATTGGAGTTGTTGGTTGGCAAAGAGTGCGCTAATATTGATGTGGTTTTCATCGAACTCCTCCTCAGAGAGTTTGAATTCCTTTTTGATGCAGGACCGGATGGTAACGTAAGTCAAAGGTTGCGCCATTTTGAGGAAGAGAGTACAAGAGGTTTTATCAAATTCTGTATTTGAAAGAGTATAAGGGGAAGAAAGGAAACTTTGATAAGAGTTTGGTGAGAGAATGAAATAATGAGTAGAATTCTAAGCCTTATATAGAATACGTTGGCCATAAAAGAACAGTTTATCTTTTAAGTGTTGATTGGACTGCGTTTGGTATCCCCAAGAGAAGTTATGGCCTCCGCCGTTTCCCACCTTGGAAGTTGGAGTGTAATCATTTTAAAAATTGATACACGCACGTCTCAAATAGACGTTTTGAAAAAGTGATGTCATCATTTAATGATGTTTACGGCTAGGGAAGTGGAAACATCAAGTCTAGGCTTGAGAGGCTGCGAAGAGTAGTCATGTCACGTGGGTACATTATTAAAGTCATTATGATAATAAAAATAAATTTTGACAATTTTTAGGAATTGTTAAAACGCTACTCGTGACAATTACAGAATCTGATGTATGGAAAATGGAAAGACAAAACTGCATATACATTCCTGGGGAAGTTTGATTACAAAATAAAAAACTAAGTACAAAACGCAGAAGGATAGTACAAGGTTCAAAGTAATTAATTAAAGTCCCTAGGAAGGTTATCTTTCATCTTCGAATATTGAGATTCCCATAAAGACATACGACGTTCGATTAATGCCTGTTGTCTTTTCAGTTCCTCGATTTCTGGCACTAGGTTCTGTGCCGTCTCGAAGTGTCGAATCCCTAACTGCGCCACTTCAGTCAATTCTTCCTGATGGGTTTGTCGGATTGCTTCCTGACGAGACTGGGCTTTCTTTATCTTCTCTTCGAGGAGTTTAATTTCTTGTTTCCAGGATTCGATATTCGCTTCACAAGCTTCATATTCTTTCTGGTTCTTCGAACGTTCAAGCTTAAGGGCGTCAGCCTTTGTTGTTGCATCATTAGGAGCTTTCCATGAAGAACTATGAGAAGTCACCTTTGTTGTGAGTTGTTTGTCAACATTTCGTTTTCAAAGAATATCAGATTGAAGCTGATCGATTAGAGGACTCAGCGAAACAATCACTTGTGAAACTTCCTCTGAGACCAGAAGTAAATCCACTTTCTTCAAAAGATTGTTTAAGCTATAACAGCTGGTGGAATCCTTGCTTAGAACTTCAATGAGGTTGGTTTCAAAGAACTTCTCCCTTATTTGACGAAGGAGATTAGGAATATCATCCTTGTCACCGTTCCCTTCCAGGACATTAGAAGAAGGTTCAAGCCCGACGGGCGAAACGTTATCAACACTCATCATGGTCTTGAGGAAGCTTACGGGATCAGTTTTCTTGAGTTTCTCTAGTTCTGAAGGAGTAAGCATTGCTGGGGCCTGCTTCGAAGTAGCCACAGGAGTAACTATAGTCCTGAAAGTCGAAGTTTCATGAGGGCCAGGTGTAGGCAAATTGGAAGTTTCCTCCGCAGCATCATGTTCAAAAATAGTATCTTCGCTGCCAGTTGGTTGTCCGACTACATTATCACTATCTGAACATTGAAGATTTTCCCCCATATTTTCATCTTGACGAGTAGGTGGAGAATCATCATTTGAATGACTTTCATCAGCAGGCACAGTTGGAATGATGGTTGCAAGGGGCTGAGTGTCTTCGATAACCGGAGAAAGCACGGGAGATTTGTGTCGAGGAACACCTGTGTTGAACGGTTAGAATTGATCAAAATGGAAAGGTTGCAAGAAATTTATCTGTCATTAGAAAAAGCAGACGCTTACCTTGAAGATTGTCAAGATCAATGTTGAGACTTAAGGTTTTGAGATCAGAAGTAGCTGTGCCCACATCATCCAACATTTATAAGGTAAGATGTGAACTTAATCATTAAAATTAATTTTTGAAAAGATGATTATGTTATGAAATCTAAATACCTTGGTTGGAACATTGTCTGGGCTTGAGTTGGGGCTCTCTACAATAGGGATAGTACTAGTAGCCTTTAAGGGTGATTCATCAGAAGATACCTTATCACTCGATGAAGTAAGCTTTGAAGTCCCAGATCCCTTTTCTTTGGTTAAAGGGGTGGCAGTTTTCTGTCTTTTCTTTGTTGCTTGTCTAGTACGAGGAGGAGATTTATCTTCGTCATCTGAAGCAGCTGTCTGAGGAATTTTTTGCTTCGAAGGTGCTGGAGGCTTCGAGCTGTGAAGATGCATATTAAACCAAGTGAGTAATATTCAGAAAAAAATGCACAAATTCGAAAATAAGGTGTATATGTACCGTGGGTTTCTTGCCAGTGGTGACAGAATCACTCCCACTTGTCTTGGTGCTCCTCGAAGCTCCAGAATCCTTCTGTGCAGGGGTCTCCTTGATACTTTTCTTTCGAGTAACGGCTGTGAACAAAATAGGAATCAGTATTTCAGTGAAGAAGGAAAAGTTAGTCGAAGGATTGTCTAAACCGCAACCTTCAGGTATTGGAGTCAAGACGCGAACGTGCTCAAAACCTATATGAAGATGCCCTTCGAAAGTATCCAGGGTATGCTTAGTCGGGACCACTCGTTCAGCGTGTTTTTTAGATTGTTCCTGAAGGATTTTAATGGCATTCCCACACACAAACCATTCTGGAAAAGGGGGGCTTAAAGCCATACCAAAATCAGCACTAGGTAGTGGAGGAAATTTTGGAGGATTAAGTTCAAAAGCCACTTCATAACGTAGTTCAGGTCGAACAGACGTGGGCAATTTCAACTTATCCAGTTTAGCAGAAAACTTTTCACGTAAAATGACCGCAGCCTCACGAACGGTCCGACTAAGATCATCAGGCCTGTAGATAGTTTCAAAGAATTTTTGAAATGCTTGGATTTCTTTAATGTGAGTCGAAGTACCTTTATGGAAGTTCGCTTGCACATCAGCAAAAGCTTCAGTTAGTTCTTGAGTAAGGCTCTCAGCATCGAAGATTTGCGTAGTATAGTAATCTGTCCACCATTGATGAAAATCTATGGTAGAATAAAAAGCAGGTTCGAAAGAGACGGGAGACAGAGTGGTGATGCCAACATATTTGGAGATTTTTGACTCGTATTCATCCTCATCTAAATGCAGAGTGTGTAGGCACATGTGATTCCTTTTGTCATACAAGCATTTTGGTTTGAGTTGAACCAACCCAAATTGTCTCGAAACCAGATTTGGTTGATAACAAAGAAGACAGCAGTGACTTTTTGAAGATCGAAGTCGGTGGTATAACAGCTTAGGAGTAAGGAAAGCCTCCCAAATGACCATGGATTCGGCTTGTTGGTCGGAAGAAGTTGCTGGAAATTCTCGATTAAACCATTCAGGACCTACCTTCCTTTTTACAAAGGGAGCCATGGACGGGCTAAACTGGTAACGTTTAGCGAACATCATCACATACGCTAAGAAGGTTTAATGAAGTTTTCCCGTTTCTTCTTTTGGAGTTAGGTAAGCTAATCTGGTTCCTTCCACTGTTCGATTCTTTATAGCTGTATCTTCTTCATCCACAACACTTTTGTATGGGAGGTAAGCCTCAAAATTGGCATTAAGCCATAACTGCAACAACCATAAAGGACCAACAAAAAGAAGGGATCCTGTCTTATAGTTTTTGACGAGATCTGTTGCTTCACCAAGGTTCTCGTAGAGAAATCCTAAAATTAACTGGCTTAAGTTTAGCTTTTTCCTGGCATTTATCTGGTTAGCCATACAGAGATATCTCTTTGCTACATGGATAGACCTAGAACAAAAGACACATCTCGAAAGCCAGAGTGCTAGAAATGCAATGTGTTCTTCATCAGTAACTTCCGTAGTCGTTTGAACATGGTACCTTTGAATGAAAGCAGTGTAGGTGACTATTGCCTCATTGAACTGGATGGTATCAGTATCCATGAAGTTGGGGTCGAAGAGTTCCCCAGTTGGTCGAAGCCCGGTAATGGCAGCTATATCGAAAAGAGTAGGAGTGATCATTCCGCAAGGAAGGTGGAAAGTATTGTGAGAAGCATCCCAGAAATGTACTGATGCTACTAGCATGGTTTGGTTATACTCTAAACCTGTTTTAGATAACTGAATTAGGTCATAAATCCCTAATTCTTTCCAAAATGAAGCCTTTTGCTTTTCCACTTTAGCTAGCCAAGCGTAATACAATTCAGGATCTTTTGCTAAAGGGATTGACCTAAAGACTTTCACGAAATTGGTTACATAGTTTAACCTAATTTTCTCTAAGACCGAAGAAGTTTCAGTCGAGGTTTCTTTCGCGTTGTCAGGATCAGCTAAGATTGGATGACCATCTTCATCTATCTTATTCTTGCTAACTAAAGGTCTAGTTTTATAATAAGCAGGAAAAAATTTACTCAAAGAGGGGTTATTTCCTCCTGGTAAAGGACCCATGAAAGCGTGAGTTTTTCCAGAAAGTTCAAAAGGGATGATTACCTGAGAAGCGTAGATAGCGCGCGCCTCTGCAGCATTTGGGTCTGGAATGTGTTCTTGATTCCCTATCTGTGTAGGATTTTGAAGTATTTGAATAGGTTGAAGAGCATTTGAAAAAGACGCCATGAGTAAATTTGATTTAAGAAATGGGTTAAACGAGACCAAAGAGGATTTTCTTTTCTGTGATGAACGCAGGAGAATAGAAGTGAAAGTTATGTGAGGGTAGAAGTTCAAGTATTTAAAGGTTTAACGGAAACCCTTTCAAATATTTTGGGTAAAAGTCAAAAGACACGCGGCAGGCGTTGATTTAATCTAACGGCGGTCGAACAGTTGTTAGCCTTACTCCTAATATATAGGAGTAATGATCATGAAGTAATGACAGAACGTGGGAATGTAAGTTCTGAGAAGACATCTTTGAAAATGACAAGACGTTTTGAAAGTGGAGTCATAAATGATTATGACGTTAGTCAGTTGTCTTGGAACTCTAAAAAGTGAGTAAAACGAAATCTCGTCATAACAAGAAACGCCTATTTCTCTTGTTTTTGAAACAGGCATTTATTGGGGGCAATTTGTTGGCTGGAGATTTTGTTTAGAGGAAATATTCTTTGAAGGATTAGAATTCGAAGAAAGATGGTTACTGATGACCATTTTTGAGATTAAAAATGGCTATTGATGCCCATGTTTAGAGGATGTTGTTTGAGTTGGAGTGAAAATGGTTAGAATCGGAGCTAATTCGAAGTGAATTATCTTTAAGACTTAAACATTTTGCGAAATACGAAGGGTACTGAAGCTTAACGTGTTTTCGTGACATTCTCGGTTCTGATCACGTTGCCACGCGTCGAAAGAGGATTCAGGCGGGAGGATTTGAATTTCGAAGTAGTCTGTGTAACCGAACAAGGACAGATGGCATCCCAAGGATTTTGTGAGCAACGTGGCATCAGATTAGTGTAGGACCGTTAGGGTCGAAATTAGTATAAATAAGGGTCTTAATGTTAGGATTCCGTGTGTTCATTTTTTACAAATCACTCACAAATTACTCAAGTATCAAGTGTTTAGAGAACGAGTTCGCTGAGAAATGTACGTATGACACCAACACCATTTTAAATACATTTGTATCTTTCTTTATTCAAGTATCTTTTCAATTCCTTTATTTTCTTCGTTTAACTTTCATTTTGAAGTAACTTTACGTTTCTGCATTTAACATTCTAGCACGTTATATTCTTGCACTTTACATTTCTGCAATCTACACGCTTTTATTTATGTTTTCTTTGTCAAAAGTCATATTAACATGTATAACAAGTGTTGTTTCAAGTGAATAGTCATACGATCATATCACAAACAAGTTTTCTTGAAGTCAGAACAAACAAATATGAACCAAATCATATCGAAAGACAATTGTTTGACTATGTCCTAGGATCAATCTAGTCGATCCTGCGAGTAACCAAAGTATATTTTATAGTTTGGAGGACTAGCGGTTGTTTACCGGAAATCACCGTAAACATAACTTTAGAATTCAACATCAAATTTATTTTTCTATCATAAAAGGTAAACTGAAATCCAAGCCTATCTAAACAAGATACTAAAATCAAATTCCTCCTAAAAGAAGGTATATAAAATGTATCTTTCAAAATAAGTTCAAAACTAGTTCCTAGAACTAAGCTAACATCTTCCATCAGTTCCATAATGACTTCATGATCATTTCCTACCCCGATTTTATTTTCCCTCAAATTTGGTCTTCGCTGATTTCTGAACCCCTGTAAGGACACAAAATTATTGGTTGTAGAACCACTTATCAATCCACCAAGAATTAATGGGAACTTTAACTAAGTAGACACAAAACAGACAAAAGATAAATGATTACCTCCAAATTTGTTCTTGTTGTCTAACCAAGTTTCAAAAGCATGAAAATCAGTTTTCTTATGCCCCTTTTCCTTACACCAAAAGCACCACAAGGATTTCTTAAAAGCAACCAACTTAGGACCTTATATGTTATGGTGTTGAGCATTACCTGGTTTCCTAAACTCAGCATGTCTATGAGAAGCACTATGAGTATTTTTCTTATTTTTCCAAGAGTTCTTACTAGAATAGGGTTTAGCATGAACAATCAGGAGGGCTAAATTAATTCTTTCCTTCTTGAGTATATCTTCTTAAGTTATACACTTGGTGATAAGGTTATTGACGACCCACCTCTCACCAAAGGTATTATAGGTAATTTTTATTTGAGGGAACTCAACAAGTAGATAGTTTAAGGCATGAGACATAATGAAGTTCTCATTCAAATTAATGTTATGCGTTTCAATTTGGTTTATACATGAACCATCTTAAAAATGAACTCCCTAGCACCCTCATTGTTATCATATTTCATGTTCGTGAGTTGTTTCATTAAATATCTAGATTCAACATTATCATGTACTTGAAACCTCTCCCCAGTAGCAGTGAGATATTATTTAGCACCCTCTTTCTCAGGAAATTCGTTGATCAGATGTTCAGAAATAGTTCACACAAGCTAAGTTTGTCACTCCTTTCCCATTTAACTATTTTTTTCTCTTCATGTCTACTCTAAGCATTAATCACAGGTTTGATTTCACGTAATGTCATGTCAAGATCAACAATCCCTAATGTAAACTTTATGTCTTACTTATATTTCTTAAATTTAGATCCATTCATGATCTCAATAGAAGCAGAACAGTTGATCATAGAGAAAGTCACTATTGAGACAAAACAGGAATCCATTAGAGCAAATAATAAAGGTAAGTTATAACTTCAATGAACCTAAGCTATCATAAAGAGCCAACATTATCACGCAATCCCCTTTGGGTGGACTGCACAAACCAAGGACACAACCAAGGTCAGAATCTCAGATGAGTTACTCAATGAGCATACATTGGGTTCAAAAATCTATTTCCTTTGGGTAGATAAATCTGTAAACCAATGCATCTCTAAAAACTCCATCCATAAATTTCAAGAATAAGCTACTCAGCGGGTATACACTAGGTTTGAAAATTTATCTCCATTGGGTAAATAAATTCCTTAGACCAAAGCATCTCAAATATAAATATCCTTAATTAACCACAATCTAGATATACAATTGTTCTTCTTTGGGAATGCACTCATAGTAATGATTGAAAGTATTTCTCAAACTACAAAGAGACTTTTATAAATTAAAATTAGTGATCTCTTACTACGACGGTAATCACACACAATAATTTATAGAAGTTAATACATAGGATAGAAATCAAATCTCTTGTGAAAAAAATTATGAACCGGTCATGAATTTAAACAATGTAATATTCCCATAAATTTTATACTCAATCGTGTCAATTTCAATAAGGGATAATATTATACAGTATCTCAAAGGATGTATCAAGTAGGAGCATTTTTTAAATAGGAGTTAAGAGGATTAAATTCTATATATTGAATTAGATATTTGGTCTTGATGAATATTTATTGTCTATGCTTGCACATGATTTCATCAAGACCAAATATCCAATTCAATGAGTAAAATTTAATCCTCTTATCTCCTATTTAAAAAATATTTCTCTTTGATACATCCCCTTTCGAATATTATAGCACAAAGTTATACTTTTATAATCAATTATGTGGAACATGTACTTAGTTGTTTCACATTTAGCTATTTTTTTTACACAATTTGCTATTGAGTACAAAACATTGTCAATTGTCTACCTACTACGCAATAGCATAATTTAAGACAATTTTTTTATAGACCCCATGGGGTGAAGACCCGTGCTGAAAACCCCAAAATACCCCTAGATTTCGGAGATGCATCTCTGAAATCAACCATTTTCACATTTTTAATTATTTCGAAGATGCATCTCCGAAAAAGACCCATTTTTTGGTGTTTTCGGATATGCATCTCCGAAAGCACTTATTTTCCAATTTAAACGTTGAATTTAAAATGTCAGGTATTTTTTCGGAGATGCATCTCCGAAAAAACCCTTCATATACCTTTTCCCTCCTTCACTATTTGATTCATTTTCCTCCAAACAAAAACTCAAACCCTTTCCAAAACCTCCATCATTTTCAATCCATTTTTCGTCTCAAATCAAGTTTCAAGTGGTTTATCATACCAAAGAGAGCATACAAAGTTACAATTTGAGGTAAAGTATCTTCATTTCATCTCTTATTCCATTACATTGTTACTGATTTGTTGTTGAAGAAACTGTGTCAGTTCGGAAATGCAATTCCGGAATACACCACCTAACAGTTTTCGGAAGTGAACTTCCGAAATAAGCTCTGTTGCAGAATTTTAAAAAACTATTTTAACAACATTTATGTTTTTTGCATATGTTAGGTATGGTGCATCCGGACAACATTGTCACCGATGAGTTAGTAGTCCCGAAAGAGGTCAACGTAGATGCTAAGCCTAAAGAGCCGGTTAACGATGTTAAAACCATTACCGTTGCGGTGAATGTTCGACCACAATTTACAAATGATATGACTTTCGCTTGTCGTGAACATTTGATAGATTGGGTCTGAAATGAAGCTAGTAAACTTGGATTTGGCATTGTGATATTAAGGTCCGACAATGGCAGTAGTAGAAGGAAAGCTTTTCTTGTGTTGAATTGCGATATGGGTGGAAAGTATGTACCAATAAACCGGGTGTTAAAACACGATGACACGGGATCGAGAAAGTGAGTGTGTCTGTTTAAGTTGCGCGTAACTCGCAGGATTGATGATTGTGTCATTTTAGCGTCATTTGTGGAGTTCGTAATCATGCATTGGAAACTAAGCTACACGGGCATCCAATTGCGTGTCGGTTGTCTCGCCAAGACAAGGATGTTATTTTGGAATTATCGATAATCAAAGTTGCGCCGAGAAACATACTTGCCGATTTGAAGCGAAAAAAGATCAGGTAATGTTTCAAATATCAAGCAGGTATACAATAAACTGTACAATCTTAAAGTTGAGAAAATGGGCCCGAGGTCGGAAATGCAACACCTTTTGAAACTATTGGGTGATAACCAATACGTTTCAAGCTTCAGAACTTGTGAGGACAAAGTTACAGTTCGTGACATATTTTGGACTCATTCTAAAAGTATCAAGTTGATCAACACATTTCCAACCGTTCTTATAATTGATTTGACATACAAGATCAACAAGTATAGGCTTCCGCTTCTACAAATTATTGGTGTGACCTCCACGGATAAGACATATTTGGTTGGATTCGCTTTTATGGAATGTGAGAAAGAAGATAACTTTACATGGGCTTTGGGAATATGTAAGACTTTGTTGGTTGATCAAAATAATATGCCTTGTGTCATCGTTACCTACCGAGATAATGCTTTGATGAATGCGGTCGGTACCGTCTTTCCGACATCAACCGCATTACTTTTTCGGTATCACATAACATGCAATGTGAGAAGTAAGCTCAAACTCACGGTTGGCACAAAAGAAAGAAAGGATGACAACGGAAACATCATCAAAGCCGGTGTTATGATCGACAAGATAATGGCCGCATTGAGGGAGATTTTAGATGCACGTTCCGAAAAATTGTATACTGAGAAAGTGGTACAATTCCGGAAATTGTGTGCCGGATTGAACACTTTTTGTCATTATGTCGAAACTATTATCCTTGAAAAAGTAAAAGAAAAAGTTGTTTGTGCTTGGACGGACCGAGTTAGACATCTTGGTTGCACTACAACTAACCAAGTTGAATCCGCACATGCGGCGTTGAAGAAATGGTTGGGTTGTAGCAAGGGGGATTTGTGTAGGGGAGGGGATACCGTGAACCAAATGCTCCAAAATCAACATAATGAAATTCAAACATCGTTTGGTCGGAGCAAGACGGTTGTGGAACACCGGCTTAAGGGTAAAAATCTCTACTCGCAATTGACTTACAACATATCTCGTGCCGGATTGAATTGTGTTTTTCATGAAGCAAAGCGGGCGGAAACGACAGGTTTGGATAGTTCAAAATATGGATGTACAATTAGAAAAACCTACGGGCTTCCATGTGCTTGTATACTTTCTAAAAAGATGAAGTTGAATTCCCCGATACGCATGGATGAAATAATCTATCATTGGAAAAAGCTCTATTTAGAGGATTTCAAACCGGCGAAAGGTGAATCCAAAATTACCATCTCCGAAGAATTGGAAGAGATAATGGATAAGTTTTCTAAAGGGGATAACACCGTGAAATTGCACATAAAATAACAATTTCAAAAAATTACGTTTCTGGAGACCACCGATCTGAAACCTCTATCTCAACCAGTTAAAACTAAAGGTGCGCCTAAAAAGCCAAAAAGTACCCAAGATGACACATCAACTAAACGAAATCCTTCTTATTATGAGCATGTTGATGCATTGATCATGGATTCACTCACACCAAAGTCCAAGCTTAGTGCTAACAAAGGAGCACGTATTTCGACGCCGCCTTGCTTACCTCCGATAAAAAACCTCTGATGATCTACATTGATGATATACCGCTATTTATGCACAAATATATTGATAATATAGTTGATGTGGATACCGACGGTAATTGTGGGTATCGGACCTTTGTCGGTTTGCTCGGAAAAAGGAGAAGAAGATCACACTCTTATTCGACTTGCACTTAGTTCACAATTGACTTCGCATAGGGACATCTACGGCCGAATTTATGAGAATCAAGCAAACTTTGATAAAATTCATGATTCCCTTGTTCCATCAATAATCGGTCACGCACCGGTTTCAAGTCATTCCCCGAGATGGGCCATCTTATAGCAAGTGTGTACGACCGGGTGTGTGTCGATTTGACGAGATTTGGATTTTCGGAGACATTTTTTCTGCTTCATAGTATCCCACCTTTAGACACATCCGACCGCATCATTTGTATCTGGTATCTAAGATCGCTCCACTTTGTACAAGTTTTTTTGAAACCGGGTTGTCCTATTCCGGCTACATCTTGTGAGTGGACAACACATCATACAAAAGAGGCGGACACTTGGTCGGATCCTTTTGTTGAAAGAATGGTGAAGTTCAAAGAAATGATGAAGCAAGAGAGGGAGGAAAATAGAGAGAAGTCGAAGAATTTACCGGTTTTAGATTTAAGCGTCAACGGATCGTTAGGGGCATTTTAGATTAGACCGGATCTTTTTTGTTTGTAATGACCGGGTGTGTGTCATTTTTTGTATGTATTATCGTCTAGAATGTAAAACCAAACCGATTCAATACTTATATAATATACTTATATTTAATATTGTCAATGTTTATGTCATTCACATTTAATTGTTGTCATTTGGTGCACTTGTGAAATTGGACAAAATAGACTGCACAAAATAGAATGCTTTTGTTCTGTTTCTGTCTCTGCAAAATTTGGAAGTGCACTTCTAAAAATTTAATACTTCAGGGCTTATTTCAGAAATGCATTTCCAATACATCCACTGATAGCAAGATAAGGTTTGTTGGGTCATTATTACTCCAAGAAGTCTATAAATAATGCACCTATACGTTTTCATCAACATCAAGCCACAAACAACAATGACACAAAGCTACCCCCACCTTGCTTTTGTATACTTCAGCAGTGGTTACCCTATGTCGTTCCAATTTAGGTTCTCGCGCGACACGCCATTCGCAGAATTGATAACGGCGCTTAGCTCTCTCTTGCAATACCAGAAAATCGGAAGGTTGTCAAGCTTGAGTATCGTTCGCCTTCACTTGACGACGAGGGAGACGTCTAGTTCACCCCATTTGAGGCCAAGAACGACGAAGATTTAGCGGTTATGTGGACAACTTTTGATCGATATTCTTCTAAGGGTCCGATCGAATTGGATGCGAAACTTCAAAGATTGGGAGCTGACGTTATCAAAATGTTGACTCATCCTTAACTACCCGTGTTTAACAATATGTAACTTTAATTTCATGTTGATCTATCTGTGTAATTTCGATTATTTATGATAAATCGAAGCTTTGTTGGTTTGTTTTTGATTTTCTGCATCAGACAATATTTCGGATGTACATCTTTGAAATATCCTAAGGGGTAATTTCGGACGTGCACATCCGAAATCACTTTATTTTTGAAAAAAATGTGTCTTCGGAAGTGTATCTCCGAATTCACATTTTTTTCTTTAAAAAAATGGTATTTTCGGATGGGCACATCCGACATCACCTTTTTTTTAGAAAAATGTGCATTCGGAGATGCACTTCCGAAATATAGGGACATATATCGAATTTCGCCGCAAATTGCTAAGAAGCCAGAAAGATATATAAATAAATTGTATAATTTAAACAACCTATTATTTTTATGTTCTCCGCAGTTGATAGCATTGTCACAAATAAATATGTACCAAATTATTCTTTAAATAATTGAACCAAAAAGACTACAAAACATAATATTTCGTTACTACACCATAATAACAATTAGGTATATTTTCACTAATCCAAACACACATATTTATATTGTATTTTTAATTGATTTTTACAATGTTATAATTATTAATCATAATTTAATATCAATAAAAACTAACTAGATTGTTCAATCTCAGAAAACCCATGAACCTTACGCTCAATTTTAGTACATGAACCTTAATGTAAACCAGAATTGTTCAATCTCAAAAAGCTCATTGATGTGAACCTTACGTTCAATTTTAGATTTTGATCAAAATAAAGTACCTTGAACCTTAATTAACGTGAACAATACCAAGAACGACAATTGTTTAACAATTGATCATTCGAATCATCGATTCCTAGTCACATATTAACGACAAACAATTAAGTTCTAATTCATATAATCTAAGTTGATATTAAATGTAATCTAAGCTGATCTTGAAGCACATGGTTTGATTTTTGGGTGTACAAAATTTCCGATTGTGAGGTCTAAATCCGTTTTTAATATATAAATATAATTAAATAATTATTAACCAATTTAATTATTAGTGGTTGATTATCCATCAATATAATTCAGATATATTTAAATTGTTATTAACTGGTTAAATTATTTTTGGATACAGTTATAATCGGGTTATTATTCAAAATCTAAAATTAATCCAAATATTTTAATTCAATTATAAATTTATTAATTTTCAAAACAAAAATATTTTTAAAACTGGATTTTTTTATAATAAAAAACCGATTAAATAATCATAATCAAATTTATAACAGGTTTCATAATCAATTTTGATTGAAATGTGGTTATGGTTATAAATTCAAACCATTTAAATGGTTTGAAAATGGTTATGGTTTGGTTTCTAAAAATCACCAACCATGCATACCACTACTTATCAAGTATATGAGATTAGAACATCAACATTTACTTGTTGAAGACGTGATTTGAGAATAAGGGTTGACGTTCTTGTCACCTTAATTCGAAATTTTGAAAAGATTAGTGATTTAATCTTCCTCTGTATTTCACACGGTCTACAGTTCTCAATGGGATAAACTGTGCAGCTGTCAATTCTATTTCTAATTTTGTGATTATAGGAGAAACCTAGCCGCATTATATATAACCCTAATCCTATCCGTTATGGGCCAAGAATGAAGACCCACACATTTGCCCATACTAATAAGATTTTAGACACTCAAGATTTAATTAAAAAGATAACTTAATCAATAAAGGAACTTATTTATGCACCACATCAAAATCATGATTAATCAGTTCTTCACAAACTAAAATAAAAACAGAATGTAACCCACAAATTATTAGATAAATTTAACAAAGCGTTCTACATTAATAACTTAACTGATTAATAACATTAACAACTCTCACAAACTAAAATATAAGTGCATGAAAGAAATAGAATAAAAATAGTATTTTTTAAATAGTACAATTGAAAAAAAATTGTATTATAGATTAAAAATGATAATTTATTTTAAATTTTTTTTCTTTGCAAATAAGTAATATTAACTTAGGTCTTAACGATACATGTTAAAAAACTCTTAAAGAAAATTTGTGTTGAAAAAACATTTACAAATTAATTATAAACTTTTAATAAAATTAATACAATTTTTAACACAAATAAAATAATAATCTGTATTGAAAGTTGCACATTAATTTTTATTAAAAATTTATACTTAACTTATAATTGTTTTTCAAACTTATTTTTTTAAAGTTTTTAAATATGTGTCGTTATTAAGACGTAATATTTTAAAAGAAAAAATAAAATTTTAAAATAAATGACCATTTTTAGTGTACAATACAATTTTTTTTCACTCGTACTATTTAAAAAATATTATTTTATTCTCTTTCTTTCATACACTTATTTTTTATTAAGTGTGAAATGATTCAGTGATATATTCATTATTCATTGTGATAAGTGATAACTTTGTTTTGTGGGGCATCGCTGGAATTACTGTTGTCATAGACTTTTGAAAAAAATGAAGCAATAGAAAAATGACATGCATATATCGCCAAAGAACAAAGATTGAGATTGGAACTGAACCCACCTCAACGGCTATAATCATTTTTTTGCTAAATCTAAAAAGTAAATAGAAAAGTCGAACAAAAAGCTTGTGTTGTCTATTACTCCAAAAACCATGTGCCAAAAATCTGATGCGCATGGGATTTTTTTCATACCATCTATTAGATTTGAACTTTAAAATTAAAGTTAAGTGTATTCACAACTACTAGAACCTTTTCAGATCTATAATAAAAATATATTTTATATAATTTATCAATTAAAATACTAATGTTTGTTTACTATTGCTACATGACAAATTTTTCCGATAAACAATTGTGATGCATGAGAATCTTAAAATAATATATTTTCATAAATAATGGAAATAATGTTTTGACATTTTACAAATATTTTTGGACACCTATATAATTCTTAAAATTGTTAAAAAGAAAATGATGAAATTAAAAAAAATGTATATGAGGCCTATGTTATTTTATATTCAGTGTGTGTTTAAGTTGGTTTGAAAAAAATTGATTTAAATTAAATTAAATTTGATAGGATTGATTTTAATAAAAATCAGATAAATAAATTAATTTATATTTGAATATATTATGTAAAAATAAATTGAATAATAAATTTTAGTGTAAAAATTAAATTTAAATTTAGATGTTACAACTTTTAACGTAAAATTAATTTTAAAACTAGCATCAATTCTACTTTATACGAATCAAACAATTCAGAATCATTTCAATCAATTTTATACTTTTAAAATTGTTTTAAAATAAAACCAAACATACTCTTATGTTTACGTGAAAATGAAAATAAAACCAAACATTCTCTTATGTTTATGTGAAAATGAAAATAGAAAGTAATGAAATTGAAAACAAACAAATGTTTCAAATATTACTTTTAAAATATCACAAATATATTCAGTGCGATTAGATGTTATTTTGGTGTATACTCTACGAGCTATGCTACTGGGTACGAAGCGAAACACACGAAGGCAAAATGTTTAGTTAGAAAAAAATATAAACGTGGCATTATACGGAAACATGGGGTGGGTTTAGTGTAATTCTTGCCATTCTTCTATTTGTTCCTTCGTAACAAATAGTATTTTCCATACTCTACTTACGTCATGACTGCTCATTGTGATTATGTCATATCATGACAGTTCATTGTGATTGCGTCATAGTATTAATCAGCAGGAGATAAACTCACGTGTTGCACGTTATTGTTTTTTTTCATCAATTTAATATTTTCAAGATATTTTAATTTGCAATCTCTTCCCTTATGCCAGGTTCATCGATAATTGTGTAATAAAATATTGAATGCAGGCATGGATGGACGCAGAAAATTTTATAGTGGGAATAATAATTATTACTATAAATTTATGACATTAAAAATATAATGTAAAAAAATTTCTTTAAAAAAACATGTAAGTTTCTAAAATTAAAATTATAAAAATATTTTATTGTTTAAATAAAATTTCATATAATAAAATATATATATTATTAACCAAGTCTTTAATTATAATAATAATAATAATTATAATGTATTAATAAATTGAAAATCTTTAATAATTTCTTTTTTTATATATTCAATTGGTATTTTCTATTAAAAGATTAATGTTTTTCATTATTCCATTCATATAATCTTTTAAGTAGCATGTAAATTATTTACAACGGATATTTGTTCTATGACCATATTATTAAGTATTTGAATTTAAATATGTGTTTGGATTGGCGGTGAACAGAATTGATTCTGGAAGAATTGAGTTTAGTAGAATTGATTTCAACAGAATTGAGTTTAGAATAATTGATTTATGTTTGGATACAATGATATAGAAGTGATTGTCATCAATTAATGTTGTTTGGATAGTTTTACCAAAAGTGATTTTGAATTGGATAATTACCAAAATGGTAATAAATTCTAATACAAATAAAAAAGAAAAAAAGTCATTGATAAAAATTAAAGAGGGTAAAGAAGGAAAATTTAAAAGAGTTGTAATAAATAATATATAATATATGTAGAATTGATTCTACTAAACTCAAAAGCTAGGAATTGTAGCTTCTACTAGAATTACTTTTGAAGTAGGAGAATTGATTTTGAAAAAGTATCCAAACAAGAAAAAAAAAACCAATTTTCAAGTTGAGGTGTACTAAAAGTACTTTTGGGGTTTGTAGAAGCTAATCCAAACATGCACATATTTGTTATTTGTTGAATATAAAATATTTATAGCATCTTCTTTCTTTTACTTAATAACTTCTAGGATATCCGTGTGTCCGTGTACGGAACGAATACCACATTTTTTTAATAAATATAATTTATTATTTATAAAAAATATTATAGCATCAATACACTTTTCTAATTATTAGCTCCAATTATTATCTAATTATTTATAAACAAATCTTTAAATTGTTTATGAAATAAATTTGTATTGTATTAAAAAATTGGAAAAAAAAAGTAGTACTTGTTCAACATAATATAATAATAGTTGTGAAAACTTCAAAATTTGTAAGAGTAACATCACAAAAAAAAAATTAATAATACTTGTTCGACGTTATTTGTTACACCAAGTGGCAGTGAACAAACAAAATATATCCAACTTGTACTACAATAATGAATATAAAGATTTCAGACAGATTCTCCTAATAGGCATAGGATATTAAAAACAATGAGAAATAAATTGCAGTAAAAAGATGTCCAACCTAGGTGTGGGTACATAACTCTATAGACCGTTGTGAACCTGCAATGAAAACAGGAAACCAAAGTAAAAGCAGTATACATTAATAATAATTACAGGCGCAGGGGCAGGATAGGTGCGCAGGAGGGTGTGGATTGAGGAGTCAGTGTCTCATCTTTTCTTCTAGTGTAATTGTTTTGCAGGTGTGTGGAGTAGCATGTGCACGTGGTTAGGTGTCTCAACAGCGCTGCACAATGATGGCTGGAAACACATGATGCAATTCGAAAATCTGCTCGGCGGTGGAAGGCTGACATCCTTGAAGATTCATGTGCTATGGTGTGCGTGCATTTGGTGCATTTGAAAATCGAGGAACCATAAAATCTTTCGAAACGTTGAGATTCAAATTGGAAAAGTGATAGAGGAAGCAAAGATATGCGCTTGGAAATGGCTGAAGATTAAATCCATGTTGATCAAGGATGATTTTGCTTTGTGGTGTTTAAATCCTAAAGCCTGTTTGTATGGTGTGGTTGCCTGAGTCTGTGTGTTTCTGAAGTGTTCGGTTGTCTGGAGCGCCGTCCGCAGCCTGTGTTGAAGGGAGTATCTCAATTTAGTTTCCTTTTGCTGGGGTCTGTTGCTGGTAGCTCCCCCCTTTTGTCTATCTGGCTACTGTGTTTGCATCTTTCGAGCCTCGTTTTGGTGTCTCATCAGCTTAAGGTTTAGTGTTTGTGATGTATATTTTAATAGGTGGAGGTATCCTGTCCTGAACTTTGCAGGTTCATGTTTTTCCTTTTATCTTGGGGTATTGTGTATTCTACTTATGTGTTTCTCTGTATTTCTTGGCTCTGGTTTTAGTTTGGGCAGTTTTGCTGTGTAGGGGTTTGTTTTGTTTTGTGGTTTTTGGTGGTCTGTAGCACTTCTTGTGCGAATTATATTTATTAATTGATATAGTTGTTTTGCTGCTTAAAAAAAATAATTAAATTATAACTTGGTACATAAATTTGTAGGAGGTTTGAAGAATTTACCTATATGTGTGCAAAATAAGACCAACCTATAATAACAAAAACGATACCTACAAATATATATTGATTGTTATTGTCGATGTTTGAATATTTTTAAGGCACCGTGTTAAAACTATTACAAATACAAATGGGAAATACTAACCTGTTAAACATTATTGAAAACTTCTTTGTATACAACTTTATAGTTTTAAATCTAACATTGTTACCTTCATCATGAATCAATATTTTGATACCCTTTTTGTTTGTAACTCTAGAAATCGCAACATAAATTTGTCCATGACTAAAAATCTCCTTTGATAAGTAGAGTCCAACCTAATCCAAAGATTGACCTTATGATTTGTTAATAGTCATAGCATATGAAATAATTACTTGGAATTGTCTTTATGTTCAGTTTGAAAGGCCAAGTTGAATCTGTGGGTGACATATCCATCCTCGAAATGTATATAACATTGCCATGCGCTTTACCACCCATAACATGTTCCTCAAGTACGTGATTAGCCATTTTTGTTACAATCAACCTGGTTCCATTACACAAACCTTGAGATTGATCAATTTTTCTCATTAGCATTATGAGTGTCCCAACTTTCAATTTGATATGATGGTTAGGTAACCCGCCGCATCAAAGAAAGCTTAGAAATTTCGGGCTTAGAATACCAACAGTGTTGCTGTCATGTATCTCAAATCTATCAATGGAATTAGAACTGTAATAATCCTTACTCTCTCCTAAAAAGAATATGAGCAAAGTTAAATTGTGTATAATCACCTTGATGTTAAAATAATATTTATAGGAAAATGAGCATCATGAACAATACCTTGCATAATTTGTATAACATAATCCTTGATTTTATCCACGATCTCTATTGTTGATGCTAAAATGGCTCGACACTTGAGATAATCGTAAGAATCATAGTTTCCAAAAAGCTGGGTACGTACTGTCCACTATTGCAACAATAGGGTCGTCAAAAGAAGTGATTAGTAATTCACGAGGAATTTCTATTTCAGCAACACTGTCATTGGATACACCGAGCTTACCCTTTCCAATGACCAAAAAACATTTTGAAAACATAGCTAATTCAATTGTATGTACTCCATTAGAACCATTGTGCAAACGCGTATTCTTGGTTAATGTTAGTACCTCGCAAAAATCCCAAATGTAGGAAGAATTAATAGTGGAATGCACAATAGCAGACCTACTGCCCCCTTGGTATAACATGAAGAATTTGTATGAAATCTCCTCCAAATACTACAACTTTTCCACCAAAAATGGTATTTGAGTTAGCATAATTACTCATTACATCTCATAAAGTTTTGTCCATCGCCTCAAAGAAATACCGATGAGCCATTGGTCTCGTCCCAAATGATCAACTTGGTTTGTCTCTCAAGGTCCGCAAGGTAATCGTTATGTTGGACATTGCAAGTGGAGTTATCCAAAATAGAGACATGCAATTTGAACTTTGAATGAGCAGTCCGACCTCTAGGAAATAACAGTGATGCAATGCCACTTGTTGCAACAATCAAGACAATATCATATTTTGATCTTAGTGCACTTGGAAGTGTTCTCTACATGTAAGTTTTACCGGTTACTCTGTATCCATGAAGGAAAAACACAGCTCCCTGTTGGTTATGCATTACACCCATAATTGTTTCATAAATATTTTTATGTTCATCTAAAAAGATTAGGAATCACCCCTTTAGCAAGTTAATATTATATCCATATAATAATGATATGTGAACGGTATTGTTTGTTATACAAACCTGTTAATGCGGTGAATAAGTTTGTAAACTCAATATGAAGACTTGAAGTATCATAGTTTCTTTCATCATATATGAGACAATTACCCAATTGTTGAAGGACGTAGCCATCCATATAGGATAACGATGGGAAATATTTCAGGTTCTTCGATTCTCTTGTAGGTTGGTCTCATTTGCAAACAATGTAAGATTCTTCAAATCATTGTTATTTAAAACCAAATTGTTATTTAAAACCAAATCTGTTGATTTGAAAGTAAGAAAGTGAAATCATTTTAGAAAAGTGACATTCGGTATGCAACAAATAAATAATTCGTATCACGTAAACATTAATAAAACAGGTAAAGTAATATATAAAAAAGGAAACATTTGTTATTAGCAATAATTTGTTGCGTATGAAAAACACCATCCGCTAACAAAATCCAATTGCTTTCTCATACATGAGTTGGGGGTTAACACAACCCGAGAAAACATGGTTCCAAAAAAATTTCTCAGATAATGTCTAGAACCCCACTCACTTGCTTCCTTAATATGGTTAATGAATTCTCTATCATCGTCAAGAAAGTCCATGGCAAAGCATGTGTTCCTAAAGGAATGAAGTTGTTCATCAATGAATTTGCGAATTTCTTTGTAGGAGGTTGATCCCTTGACAATGGTCAGCATCATCCTCAGATAGAACAGTTCCCCATTTGTTGGTGGTGTTAGAATAAGAATTGGTTTTGCAAAATGTCTTTGAGTTTTGATGATAACAGTGTGTATGGACAATTTTGTTATACTAACCTTTGTTATTGTTGAGTACTTAACAAACAGATTTGATTCTGATGAGAAGGCGTGGCCAAAACATCAGAAGCCATCAGGTTATAGTCATGAATCCTTTAATGATGAATGACCGGTTCCCTTATATTAGGCCCCTTGGATAATTTTTCTCCAATAATGTGAACCATATAATCCACTTATTTTATTCTCTGTAAGTTAACATTTTCTAATAATATTCAATTTCTGTAACGTTTAAGGTTTTTCTTTCCTTTACGGAATTGGTAAAATCGATCTAGATAGCAATGAGAACTAGTTGTAGATTTGTCTATTATAACCAAATAAGATTGTAAATATTTTGCAAAGTAGTCATGATTTAAAATGACTCATTATAAGTTCAAGTATGGATTAACCATAAGAAAAGGGAAAAGGGTTCAAAGGGGGACTTAATTGTTTCCCTCGTTGTTATAAAATATTTGAAAAATTGTTCAGCAAATTTATCGCATTTTAAAATATTTAGTCTACTTATTTTCATTGTTATAAAACCAAATACATCGCATTTTACGCACCTCTTGTTACAATTATGTCTTTCACGTTTTTGATAAAAACTACACTCTCATCAGTCTTGTCAACTTAACAATATTTCCTATGAATACGATTTAAATTTTCCCAGTTTTTATGATTATTGTTGGCATAAATAATACTACAATCAAACAATGCATCGAGCCAGTCTTATTATTTCATCCTAAGGGTGAACACACTGTTGACACTTGCAAATGGAGATCCCATAAATGTTGAAATAATATTTTCAAATACCATAGGTGCCCTAGTCAACTCCTCTATCACCATTATTGGGTATCTAAGCATTATACATATCCTCTGTGACAAACAAGAGCTACTCGTCGAAACAAGTAATTTTTGGGATACACCCAAAACACCAATGAACGTAATGTACTTCAACAGGTTTCTAAAATCACATCCACCAACACTTAGAGTTACAAATAATCATTATCAAGTGCCCCAACAATTTGACCATGGTTAACAAACTCCTCGAACAACCCTACATAACACTTGCCTTGGATTTTATGATATGGATTGGAGATTATCTACGAGAATACACATCAATGCTTTAGTCACGGGTCCTTTCTTCCTTGGAGAATTGTTGGAAAAATCAATTTAAAAAAGTGAATGGTTTATTTAATATATTTTTAATTTATTTATTTTAAAGATAATTCTTAAATTTTGAATTTCCTCCAAACTTTTTTTAAAAGCTCAGTACTTAATCTAGACATTCACCACCATCTCTATAGGGATGACAATTAGAGTCATCATCAATTGATACCCACAAAATTTATTCATAATAAACAAGGTAAAATTTACAAAATAGGCATGAGCACCAAAACGAGCAATTACTCATTAAAATAAACAAGTATGAATGTTGATATCTTAGTATAACTACCATTAAAAAGATAATAGAGAGAAACGAGAAACAAGAAAGGAGGAGCGAAGTATCAAATAGCCTAGACAAGGAAAAAAACATTAAAACAATGTTTGATTGTTCTAAAATATTAATTTTTTTATTATATTAAACAAATTTTTATAATTTAGTTAAACAATAATTTTTTTTATGTTACTCATTTTCGCCACATCAAATTATTCTCATAAAAAAAAAATTCATATATGAATTGATCAGCTTGTAAAATTCTATATATGAGATATATTTATGCAATTTTTACTAGATGTGCATAATTTGCATGTAAAATAGATTTTATCGGTGCTTTGCTTAGTATCTACTAAGTGAAAATTTAAATTTTAAAAGAAATTGAGAGGATTGTTATATCTCAAAGAAGAAGGAAACATGTAGGGCTAAGATAGAGAGGACTATCTTATCGTAATAAAATTTTAAAAAGTCTTGTGAGTGGGGAAGGGCATTCATGCTGTGTTTGTTTTTGGAAAACGTTAAAGTGGTGTAACGAGTGGTCCTTCTCATTATTCTATTTTGAGGCACGATTTTGTAACTGTTTCTGAGTTTTACTTTTTATTTTATTCCGTTCATATTTTGCACTCCATAAGCATTTGAGACCACATATGTGATATCTAGTTAGGTGCGTACCATTCAGATAATCTAAATCACATCCACATATCTTATGATATCACTTCTCATTTTGTACTATACTGGTGTGAATGTAACCATTTTAAATGATAAAATATGGTGGGGACCTCTGTTCTATTATTAAGAAAACAGTCTCGTGCTCACTTGACTTCCTCGTGCGTTTTCCATATCCCACGTGTCCTAAGGCTCAATTTTTTTAGGAAAGTGTTCAACTAATATGTGTAAATACATTAACTATGTTGACATAAATTTAGATATTTAGACATGACAAGCATCTCCGGGAAGATTTATTAAAGATATGTTTGAATTCACGGTAAACAGAATTAATTTTAGTATAATTAAATTTAATAGAATAAATTTTATTATAATTGAGTTTGATATAATTAATTTATATTTAAATATATTAATGTAAAAATAAATTGAACAAATAATTTCAGTGCAAAAATAATTCATAATCAATTTAGGAGATAGAAACTACAAATTATAAATAAAATCAATTCTGAAAACAAAATAAATTTTATTTTTGATGAAACAAACACCTCAAAATCACCCAGAATTAATTCTACACCTCTAAAATTGATTCGGTAGAATTGATTCTGAGTCTTTCAAAAGTCAACTCAAACATGCTATTAAATTTATTTTTGAGTTATTGTGGAAACTATGTTTTAATTTAGGTTTAATTTTATATTTGAGTTTTTTTAATTATAAAGTATAAAAATAGATTGGATAATAAGACACTAGTATCCACATCGATCTCATCTCGTTTATTTGATCATATATTTTATTATTTAATTTTGATAATTGAAATATTAAATACATAATTATTTTATAATTTAAAATATTTTAAATGTATGTAAGAAATTTTTGAGATTGTTTTATTTAATTATTTGTAATTTAATTTGACGTTATGAAAATTTCTATTAAACATTTGATTCAATTATATAGATGGTGGTGGGACGGAGATACCCATACCTAACACGAATTCGTTTGAGATGAGTTTAGGTTTTATGTTTTTTCATCTCTGGCAGAGAAAGTGGCGAAAAGTAAGAATTGTTCAGAGATTCAAGTTTGGATATAAGGAGGTAAAATTCGTCTTTGTCCCGCTCCTTTTCCATGCATAACTATAACTATTAATTTTGAATAGAAAGATTTATATAATATAATCATTCATGTTACTATATTACTCATTAAACTAATCAGAATGTTAATATTCTAAAGACAGTGTTTTAAAAAATTAACAGAGATGGTGTTTTTTGTTGCATCTGTTTATCATGTTCAGTTGGACTTTCTTATTCCTTTTTTTCTCTAAGTTAGTTGGGAATTCGAACCTCCCCTTAATTTGGGTCAAGTAGATTCCATTATATGGAGAATTTGTTCAAATGCGAGGTGATTGTTAATTCTAATGAGATCTATTGCCACTCTATATAAACTATTTCAATGCTCTATCTCCAACCAATGCGGGACTTTAGGATCTTCATAACAAACCCCTTCACGCCTAACACTCCTTTAGGGCTTGGTGCGTGGATTTAAACGGTGCGCGACTCAAGGTCTGATCGATAGACTTTGATACCATATATTAGAGTTTGGCCTAACACAATCTTATCAAATCAACTTGTAAGGTGAGAGGTGTCACTCTATATAAACTATTTCAATGCTCTATCTCCAACCAATGTGAGACTTTAAGCACTTCTTAATAGGTTTGGTTGAGATGATTTCTAATCTATTTGTCACTTGTGAATTTGCTTTTATCATATTGGTATAGAAACTTTTAGTGATTAGATTAATAGTTGGCTATAACTAATGACTATAGACTTTTGTTTGAGTATTTCTTCTCTTTAAGTGATAAGACTAAATTTATAGATGATTTTGCTATGATTTAGCATGTTATTGTCTTATCTATTTTGAGGATTCGTAATGATGGTATCTTTAGTAGTATCTCAACAATTGTAAAAGAAGTGGAGTAGAAGAATAATTTGCGGACCTGGGAATGGTTTCTAGGTAAGTAGAGGTGGACTCATGCATTTTATATATCTGACTTCAAAAGATTATTCTTTGCCTAAATCAATAGTAGATCGAATGATTGTCTTGATTATGAGATTAGTGATTAGTAATTTTTTTTTTCTCTTGATGTTCTTTGATCTATTGGTGGTGGTCCTGAAAATCTTAGATCTAGCCTGAATCTTATGAGGGATTTTTAATTGCTCGGGTATTTTTCCATGACCCTTTGAGTTTTTTATTTTATTTTGCTACTTTTGTGTTATTTGATTTTTTTTAATTGTATCTTTTGTTTTTTTAGGTGGTTCGATTAGCACCATTATTTTTGTATTTTTGTATTTCTGTATTTCGGTAGATTTCAATTTTTTTTAATATATTATTTCACCAATAAAAAACTTAACCCACATAATTTTTAATATAAATAATGATGCACAATATTTATTATTTTGACAATAGTTTAACTTGTATTTGAGATACAATATCGATAGGACTTTTAGCATAATCCATCCTTACATAATATCTTTTTAGTTATCATTATAAACAAAGATTACTTATTTGTGCAGTGATTAAGAAATACTGTGCAATTAATTTTATAGATTTTATATGATATATAATTATTAAATATTGTTTATCTATATTAAATAAGTGGACGTTTTAACTCAATATGTACTAATTAATTAAATTAAATGAACTCAAATTACAGGTGTAGGATAACATTAACAATATATATATATATATATATATATATATATATATATATATATATATATATATATATATATATATATATATATATTAAATAAAAAATGGTAGAAATAATAATATAAATAAATTAAAATAGTTACTTTTCTTTATAATAATAACCAAAATTTGAAGTACTTCCATTACTTATAATCATAATGATTGAAGAGAGTATTTCGTTCATTCTAAAATAAATAAACCGCCTTTATTGTAAAACAACTTAAATGAGAGCATCTTCAATGGTAGTATTTTTCAATGAATTCTCCAACTAGACATCAATATAATAATTAAATATTGAATTAATTTGCCATGTCATAGTAGAGTTGCATTGCAATGCAACTAGTAAAAAATTGTGGTACCCAATCAAATTAATTTATGAGGTAAAATTGTGGGACCCATTTGAATTACACCAATAAAATAAATATTAAATAAATTATTTTAAGATGATATGGCTGGTGGGACCCATAAAAAACTCAAAAATGAATTGCACCTTTGGAGATGGTCTGAGTTGATTCGAATGGTTAATAATTTGATCTTTGATTCTTACGGAATAGAAATAGTTTAGTTGAAGGGAGAGAAGACAATTTGTACGAATACACGTATAAATACCGTAAAAACTTCATACCTATAATACAATAAACAAAAAAAAAACAAAAACCAATTGGTCATATCATTACAATAAGTTAGATTTTTTAAAAAAATTTAAATATGTCTGTGTTGCTCATTAATATTTTAAATTTTGTTTTAGATTTTATAAATATTTTTTTAAAGAATAATTTTTTAAAAAAAAATTTATCCACATTTTTGATCTTTCATGCAACTTAGCGACGTTTTTTACAACTTAGCGACGGTTTATTATTTTGTGACTGAATAAGCAATAGTTTTGGCAACAATTTTAATATTAGAGATAAAAAAAATATGAATGTAAAATTTTAAGAGGACCATTCTTTGAAGAAAATATTTTGAAGGACTAAAAATAAAAGTTATAATATTTAGGAAGACCACGAACAAATTTAACCCTTAAGAAAAAGTAGGGGTGAACAACTTATTTTTGTAAGCGAGTATTTACTTTGAGAGAAAATAAAAATTAAATTATATAATTAATGAGTTAACTTTTAAATTGTTACATGGGTGCATTAACGAGAGGAAAAAAACGAAATTCTTTTGTTGAAGGTGAACCGTATATTGATGAAAAGAGTAGAAGATATTAAAGTAATTGAACTTTTTAAAAATCATTTTCCAGTTAGAAAAATTAGCTTTATCTATGTAAATTTAGACTTTATGAGATTATGAGAGTTCTAAGAGTCTAGGACCTATGAAGTGAATCTTGGCTTCGTGGAAGAGTTTTTGGAGTATATCAAAGCACATTTCATCAAAGTCATGATGGAATTTCATGGCGGAGTTTCATAGTCATGGGCGGATAGTTAGAGGGGAAAAATCTTTTTTGATAGTGCTAATTCCAAAGAAGAAGAATCTGATAAAACTATCAATGTTTAAACCAATTTCTCTTATAGGTTGCATCTATAAGGTTATCACAAAGGTTCTAGAAAACATGCTTAGAGAAGTGACAAGGTCGGTCATCTCGGACACAAAATTAATATTTATATCGGGTAGACCAACTCTTGATGGTATTCTAATAACAAACAAAATTGTAGATGTAGCCAAACGTGAGAAAAAGAAATTGGTCATGTTTAATGTAGACTTCAAAAAGTCCAATGATATGGTGGATTGGAAGTTCTTAAATTGTGTAATGACTAAGATAGGATTCCATGAAAAATGGAGAAATTGAATTTCAGAATGTTTTAACAGAGCAACAACTTTGGTGCATGTAAGTGGCAACCCTACTAATGAGTTTAATATAGGAAGAGACCTAAGACAAAGGGACCCGCTATCCCCCTTCCTTTTCCTACTTGTGGCTGAAGGATTCAACATTCTCATTCAAAGATCGGTTGAGATAAGTATATTCTACAGATAAATATTTGATATAAGAGAAAATTGTTTCTCGCATCTGCAATATGCAGATGAAACACTAATAATTGGTGAAAAAAGTGGGGGAATATTAGGATAATAATGGTAAATTAGCTGTTATTTCTGTTGATGTCAAGCTTAAAAGTCAATTACCAAAAGATTTGCATCATTATTATAAACATATGCCACAACTGGATTCAAGAAGTGACTTATATTCTAAATTACAAAGTAGAAAAAAAAAACAACTCAAATACCTCAGAATCCTAATAGGAGAACATCCGAGATCAAAAAAGTCTTGGAAAATGGTGGTTCATATGGTTAGATCTAGACTCTTCAAATGGAAACATAAACATTTTTCCATCGGTGACCGTGCGACTATGCTAAAATCAGTAATATAAGTTATTCTAGTTTATTTCCTCTCGTTTTTCAAAGCTCGATCAAGTATTTTTTTCAAAACTTGAATCTATGTTTAAAAATTTATTTTCAGGTATATGTAAAATGAACATAATAAAAGCAACGGAAATATAGGAAAATGCAGCTGAAATAAATAACTAGAAATTAAAGAGTTAATGGATAAAAGAAACACCATAATTATAGAGGTTCAATTTTAATGAAGTGACCTACTCCTCTCCCCAAGACTTCCTCCTTGATAATTTATATTATCTTGAGAGCTTTTAACAGGATATGCCCATGAACCTACCCAACTGAGACTTGGAGTTTTAAGTATGGAGACCTCCACAACCAACTGAGAACTTTTAGCACAGGTTAAACTCATAAACCGAGACAGAGCTTCTAATAGATGGCTAAGCTCACGAACTGACTAAGAGTTTTAATATTTAATAATAGAGACCTCCCAAGTAAAATAGAGGTTTTACATGTTTACCTCAACAACCAAAAGAGCGTTTTGGTTTTGCTCAAAACCAAAATATATTTTCTATCAATGAGTTATTACAAAGATGCCTTTACAGAAGGCCATACTACTTCACAAATATAGATGTTTCACTCTCAAAAGTATCTCAAATACTTTTCTGGTGTATTATAAATGATAAAGAATCTCTATATTTATAGGAAAAAAATGTGGCTCAAATATGGAAACAACCAGTGGACTTTTTAATGCTCATAGTCGATAATCATAAGTGCAAAATCGGTTATGGTACCCCAAAATGGAAGGTTTTGATTCCAAGAGCCTAATCGATTATCCCAAAAGCCTAATCGATTATCCCTTTGTAAAATATGCTTCTAATTGATCGAACATTTCCCTAATCAATTGGCTTGGTTGTTAAACATTTTTTGGTGATTTTATAAAATCAATAGAGGAATTTCAATAGGTTTAGTGTGTGTGTGTGTGTGTGCGCATGTGTGTTATTTTCCTTAGTAAAATCGATAGTTAGTCTTATTGTAACGCCCGTTTTTAGTTTGCGTATTTTATTTAATTATGTCATGTTATGCTATGTGTTTTATTTTGCTAATTAGGTGTTAAGTAGGTGCTTATGTGATAATTGGTGTTATTTATTGGGTTTTTATAGTAAATAAATAAGTTGATAAATTAGGAGATTTATTGGGCTCAAGTAGGTGTTAGTAAGTGTAGGGTGTGATTTAAGGCCCATTAGCATTATGAGAAAGATAGTAAGGTTAACTAAAACAAGGGTTTTAGAGGTTTAGAGAATAGAAGCTCATTTTTCACAAAATTTGGAAATAGAAGAGAAGAGTGAAAAGAAGAGAAAGGGAGAATTTCAAGATTCAAGTTCATAGAGTTGGCTTCAATCCAAACCTAAGGTAAGGGTGGGATTCTTTCATGCTAAAGGGATGTATGATGATGTTTTGGGTGGGATTTGATTGTATGTTTGTATCCATGGAAGTTGTGTGTAGAGATGTTAGGGCTTATGAACAAAGTGCATGAATCTATGATTTGAAATGTGTTTTAATTGATATGTAGTGATGAATGATGATATATTTTGTGCTTATACCTGGTTAATTGATGTTTAGAACGAGTTATGGGTGAGGGGAGGGGGATTATGCAGGTCTGGTAATGTTACTGAATTTCTGCACAATCGCGCCTCCGCTAAGTGGAGCTAGTCCGCTCAGCGGACCTTGTTTTGCTCTTCGCTTCTGTCGCGAGTCACTAGTGCCTCGCTAAGCGGACCTTGTGTGTATTTCGCTTCTGGACCCCTTCACTAAGCGGACCCTGTTTTACAAAAATGGTTCCAACTTTGAAATGATGTAACTTTTGAACCGTAACTCCTTTTCAAGTGCCGTTTGAACCTACGTGAAGCCCTAATTGATGCATTTCTATTGTAAATGCTTAGTATAACTTAGGAAACTCTTTGAATCTTTTCTTGAATTGGATTTCTATAAGATGTATACGTTATTGTGAGATGAGCCATTGTTGTATGATGGTACAACATAGCGTCGTGGTTGTGAAGTAATGAATTACTACAAAAGTAATGATGTTTAGACGATGTTTGGATGATGTTGTTGCGCGTTATGACTATGTGATTTGTGGATATATGTTATTGCATCACATTCATTGCATAAGTGTCTTTTAGCCTAAGAATGGCATAGGCTATTAGCCTGAAAGATGGCAACGACTATTAGCCTGAGAAATGGCAACGAATATGGCCCAATGGCGATGTTTGAGACGGGAGATCACTCAAATGGTACCACATGCATTTTCATTTTTTGAGTTGCATAAGTAATGTCGCATAAAGATTCGTACTTGGATGTTTGTGTGTGCATGACATGAATGTTAAGTGATATTGAAGTGTTGTGAACTTCGCCGATTGTACGTGATACTTGATCGTGTGTGCCTTAAATTGAACTTGGTCTTATTGTTGTGGATAATGTATCTAATGATGTGAATTGCGGTACATGATATGTGATGAGAAGTGGTGACCAAATGTATGATTATTTCTCTGCTTTGAATATTATCATACGCTCCTTTATAATGAATGATATCTCACCCCTTCTGTTTGAATGTTACCCTTCGTTGGTAACGTGCAGGTGATGACGCGGAGTAGTCGTGTACCTATAGCTCGAGTCGGTGTGTGTCAATGCTCTGATACGTAGCACTCGGGGGGACGTTGGATTACTTGCTTATGTTTTGTTTCTTATCGATTATGTTTGTTAAAAACTTCTCCGTTATGTTATGTTGAGATTTGTTGGATATATTGTGCCATGTGGCCATGATGTTATGACTTATATTGTCGTTGATACTTGATTCCCGCTACGACGTGAATACTTCTTTAGTATTGATGCTTAACGACTTCGATATTGTTCTCCTTTATGTGTGTTATGTATCTAGGTAAATGAGCATGAGATGTGCATGTAACGTTGGTTGTTTTTATGATGCCCTGAATCGTTCTATTCCATTATTTTTAAGATTTTGTACTCTGATATTTCCTGTTAATTGCGGGGTAGATTTGGGGTGTTACACTTATACCTTTACACAAACTGATCACGCGACACAGACTAGCGAGCTTTCACAATTCCTCTTTTTCATAACTCTGAAGTTTCTGGTTCATTTCCATATTTTCTTTGACTTTAGCAATTAACTGGAACATTTAGAATTCTTTTAATAAGGCTTGAGATAATTCTTCATGATAAATTCCATCATTAGACAAACCGTTTGACCAGAGATCTTAGATGACTTCACCGAACGCAGCTTGACATAAGGCGTTATCTTCCCAGATAGGCACATATAACTTGATCTCTAAGAATAATAATCTTGAACACCACAACTTGATCTCAAATCTTATTCTCACATCTTGGTGATTATAACTTAATATTCAATTATATCCATTGGGTCACCGCATAAAATTATCTTCATACTTCATCTTGATCAACACATCTTAATCTTCAAGTATCATCACTTGGTAAATATATTAAGCATCATCACTTGATAAAAAACATATCAAGCAATATCACTTGATCAATATATCAAGCATCATCACTTGATTAACATATCTAACACTATCACTAAATCTACAGCTTGTCTAACACCAACACTTGATCAACATATCAAGCCCCGTCACTTCATCCACATATATCAAGTTCAATCACTTGATCAACACATCAAATGATATAAATTTAACAACACTACTTATGAAGACTTATCTTAAGAACACTGCCAACAACAAAAAATATGGATCTACATGCTTGTAAGTATGAAGTTGATGATCCTGGTAACAATCTTCCTATAGTGTTTTGATTACAAAGATGTTGATGATTGTTGAAATTGGTGTTGACATCTATTCAACTCTTAGATGATGGTGATTAAACTGAAGATATCACAATCCTTTTAAATATTAAAATTCAAGGTTCCAGTAAAGTTCTTATATGAGCAGTACATATGGCAAAGGAACTTGAAAGATTCTGATTTATGAAGGAGAAAGTGTGAAAGCTCGCTTGGTCGTATCTATATGGTTGAATAGAGTCTTGTGAAAGTAAAAGAGTAACTTTTAAGAAATGAAGGTAATTCACTCACACATAAAATAATTTTAAGGCCTATCTTTACTTAACAAAAACACCTAAGAATATTTTTTAAGCCTAGCCAATTGATTAGGGGACTGTCTGGTTAATTAGGAGACATTTTCAAGTTGTCTAATTGATTAGATAATTTGAATAATCGATAATATGATTCCTAATCAAGTCTATAATAAATTTTGACAGTCTCTTAATAATTGTTAACATATCTCTATCAAAACCATCCTTTTTTGACCACAACAATCAATTATTTGAGGTACCTAATCAATTATCCTAATCGATCAGTCCATTAATTCATCCCATGGTTTATTTCTATTTTGAGACAATTTTTCTCCTATAAAAAGAAGTCCTCTCCCCACTTCATAACACAACAAAATTTGGAATTTTCCTAATTCTTTATAGGGAAATGCTAACGAGGGCCCCAGGGGCACTTGTTAAGTGTTTAAAAAGGTAAGTACTACTTACATTTAATGTTTTTAAAATGGAAATAATAGACTTTTTAAAAGAAGAACAAAGTTTGTTTTATTGAAATAACGTGTATTCAATGTATTGAATATTAAAATAAATCATTTATTTAACGAATTTTTTCTTTATATGGAATGCTTAAAGAGTGCCCCTGGGGCACTCGTTAGCATGACCCTTCTTTATAATTTATCTCTCTCTTTAAATATTTTCGTGCATCAAAGTTGCCTTAGTGCCTTATGATTGAAAAATACTTGTGAGGAAAGAGTTCTACTGGTGTCGTGCCATTTTTTTTCCAAGAGTGTGATATTCTTGATCAATTGAGTTTGGTTATTGAGATCAACTATTGGGAAATCTTTGTTTGGTTATTGAGATCAACTATTGGGAAATCTTTGTTTGGTTATAGAACTTAATTTTTAAAAGTTTTGTTTTGTTCGCCCCTTTCAAGTAATTTTTATGCACATACAAAATTTGGTCCATAATATATTTACAGCTCTGAAAATTAAAATAAAATATAAAATCACCATAGCTTGAAGATAAGATACTATTGATCTGTTATTGGCTCCGGATCTAAAATCCCATAAACAATCTTTTATAGATCCGAAGAAAAAAAATGAAAGAGAAACAAAAACAGGAGCTTCAATTTTTAAAACATCAAGAGTATATATATATATATATATATATATATATATATATATATATATATATATATATATATAATTATAACACATAAAAAAGAAAAAAATGATTCCAAATTTAAATAAATACCATTTGTACAAAAATTTGTATGCACATACAAAAGGGGGCGAACAACTATAATGAAGATTGCCAAAATAGTGACAGGGTTTCAAAAAAAAAAGGCAAATAAGATTAATGGTATATAAGATTAATGGAGGGAATATATATTAACTACTTGATCAATAAAAATATTGAATAAGATGAAATTTGCATATAATGGGTTGCTAACACGAAGGAGATGAAGATTGGTAAGAAGGTTTGGAAAATGGGTTTGAGGTTGTTTGGCGAGAGAAGAAATTGAAGATGAGGAAAGATATAGAGTTTATGGAAATATTGAAATTGAAAAGAAAAGAAAGGAGTGAAAGATGGAAGGAGTGAAAGGAAATTGTGATGGGAAAACTAGAAAGATTGGTTTGATTCTTAGTTGTATTCAAATTGAAAAAGAAAGGTAAATTGAGAAAGCTGGAGGATAGAGTTGTTTGGAAGAAAATTATTAGTTGGAATATAAGCATATTAGAGATTTGGTTAAGAAAAATAATATTTGGATGCAAAAAGACCTAAAAACAGACAGTTGGCAAAAGCAGGCGAAAGGGCGGGATGGTCATAACCAGGGCATGATGGTAGATAAATTTCATGTTTTTTTACTATGTAAGTTACAGTGACGATGTGGAGAGGATTAACACACGAGAAATGAAAGAAAAAGAGGATAACAATGCAAAAAGAGAAAATAGCAACACTCACGTATCCAAAATGGTCCTATTAAAGAGAAAAAAAGTCAGTTTGGCACTATGTGAGTTTCAACCAAGCAAATCAGCGCTCCCAAAGTTTGATCAGCACGACTTCCATGATTGTAATAAACTACTAAGTCAGCAAAATTAAAAACTATCGGTGCAATCAAGGTGTGGAACAACAAGATTTTACGATTTCAGATGTTTTTATATAAAGTAAAACATGCTTAGTTGTTAGATTTCCGAATTTTTATGAAAAAAATGCATTTTTTTGGAGCATGGGAAGAGGAAAAACGAAAAAATCATCATTAGGAAATGATCTCTAATCTTTGTAAATTTAATCATTCTCTTTATTGTAATAGCCATGAATCCTCTAATGATGAATGTCCGGTTCCCTTATATTAGGCCCCCTTAGATAAAATTTCTCCAATAATGTCAACCATATAATTCACTTATTTTGTTCTCTGTAAATTAATATTTTCTTATAATATTTAATTTTTTTTACGCTTAAGGTTTTTCTTTCCTTTACGTAATTGGTAAAATTGATCTAGATAGCAATGAGAACTAGTTGTAGATTTGTCTATTATAACCAAATAAGATTGTAAATATTTTTTAAAGTAGTCATGGTTTAAGATGACTTATTATAAGTTCAAGTATGAATAAACCATAAAAAAAGGGAAAAGGATTCAAAGGGGGACTTAATTGTTCCCCTCTCTGATTATTTCAACCATTAATTTAGTCTACTTATTTTCATTATTATAAAATCAAATACATCGCATTTTGCGCACCCCTTGTTACAATTATGTCTTTCACGTTTTTGATAAAAACTACACTTTTATCAGTCTTATCAACTTAACGATATTTCCTATGAATACGGTTTAAATTTTCCCAAATTTTGTGATTTTTTGTTGTCACAGATAATATTACAATTGAACAACGCATCAAACCATTCTTATATTGCATCCCAAGGGTGAACACACTGTTGAAACTTGCAAATGGAGATCTCATAAATGTGGCAAGAATATTATCAGATACCATAGATGCCCTATTCAACTCCTCTATCACTGTTATTGGATAGCTAAGCATTATAAATATCCTCTGTGACAAACAAGAGCTACTCGTGGAACTAAGTAATTTTTGGGACACACCCAAAACACCAATGAACGTAACGTACTTCAACAGGTTCTAAGATCACACCCACCAACACTTAGAGATAATCATTTCAAGTGTCCCAACAAATTGAGCATGGTTAACAAGTTCCTCAAATAACCCTACCTAACACATGCCTTGGATTTTATGATATGGATTGAGGATTATTTAGAAGAATACATCCTTTAGTCATGGGTCCTTCATTTCTTGGAGAATTGTTGAAAAATCAATTTAAAAAGGTGAACATTATGTTTGGTTTATTTATTATTTTTTAATTAATTTATTTTAAAAATAATTCTTTAATTTTAAAAATTCGGTACTTAATTTAAGCATTCACTACCATTTCTATAGGGATGACATTTCTATAGGGATGACAGTTAGAGTCATCAATTGGTACCCACAAAATTTATTCATAATTGATAGGATAAAAATTCACGAAATATATATGAGAACCGAAACGAACAATTACTCATTAAAATATGCGGGTATGAATGTTGATATCTTAGTACCTACCATTAAAAAGAGAGGAAAACGAGAAACAAGAAAGGAGAAGTGAAGGATCAACTAACAGAGAACAGGAAGCAATATTGAAATAGTGTGTAATTGTTCTGAGATATTAATTTTTTTATTACATCTTATGAAAGATATTAATTTTTTTATTATATCTTATGAAAGATATTAAATAAATTTCTAAAATTTGGTAAAACAATAAATCTTTTATGTTACTCATTTTTGGCACGTCAAACTATTCTATCAAACAAAAAATTCATATATGAATTGATCAGCTTGTAAAATTCTATGACACTTTTACGAGACATATTTATGCAATTTTTACAAGATGTATATACTTTGCATTTTAAATAGAGAGGACCATTTTGTTGGTGTTTTGTCTCTTCTTTGTGAAAATCTTGTCATATCACAAAGAAGAAAACACGTAGGGCTAAGATAGAGAGGACTATCTTATCGTAATAAAATTTAAAAAAGTCTTGAGAGTGGGGAAGGGCATTCATGCAATGCAGTGTTTGTTTTTGGAAAACATCAAAGTGGTGTAACGAGTGGTATTTTCATTTTTCTATTTTAAGGCATGATTATGTATCTGTTTCTGAGTTGTACCTTTTCTTTTCAATCAATGTGTGTTTTGGATTTCGTGAGGACAAACCCACGTTTTTTGGTGACACTTGAGAATACGCGACGACAAATCTTTGTTGTTGCATTCATATTTTGCACTCTATGAGCATTAGAGGCCACATATGTGTTATCCCTTCTCATTATGTACTATACTGGTGTGAATGTAACCATTGTAAAGATAAAATATGGCGGGGACCTCTGCTCCACTATTAAGTGAGAACAGTCTCGTTCTCATTTGACTTCCTCGTGCGTTTTCCAAGTCCCTCGTGTCCTAATATGTGTAAATACATTAATTGTGTAGACATATATTTATACATTAAGACATGACATATATTTAGACATTTAGACATGACAACCCCTCCCGTGAAAAATTAGTTAAATCTAATTTATGGGATGTACAAAATATTTAGTTGTGAGGTCCAAATTTATAACTAAATTTAAATTTATTTTAAATATTTAGGTATAATTAAATGATTATTAATCGGTTTAAATATTAATGGATTGGTTATCCCCCATATAATTCAGATTAAATGATCATTAATCGGTTGATTATAATTCGGTTATTATTCAAAATTCAAAATTATTCAAAATATTTTAATTTTTAATATATAATCATAACCAAATTTATAATCGATTTATAACCAGTTCTTATTGAAATGTGATTATGGTTATAAATCTAAATCATTTAAATGGTTTAATAATGGTTATACTTTATTTTTTTTAAAATAAGTAACCATGCACATTCTTACTTAAATCTATCTTGAGTTATCGTAGAGAATATGTTTTATCTAGATTTAATTTTAGATTTAGGTTTTTTTAATTATAAAATATGAAAACAGATGTGATAATGAGACACTGGTATAAGGAGTAGAAATAGGACACGCTAATAATAGAGTTCTACGGTCTAGTCTACATAGGTCCAAGTCAGACTAGATTTTTTTAAAATAGAAAAAGCTTAGGTTTTTCTTTAAGCCAGTTAGGGTCTGTTTGGTAAGATCCAAAAATGAGCTTTTAGCTTTTACCTTTTAACTTTTCAGCTCACATTAATGAAAAAGTTCTGTTTGATAACGTTATTTTAGCTTTTAGCTTTTTTTTCAAAAGCTATTTGAGGTAGCTTTTGAGTTTGTAGCTTTTAACTTTTGACTTTTTTTTTTCTTTCATTTATACTCTTATTATTTTTACAAAATATTATTACCCATATCAATTAAAATGATCTTTTATGTCATTTTGTATCTATCAGTTAATGAAACAACTAATTTACCAAACACTCATGTTAGCTTATCAGCTATCAATCACCAACTATAAACTACCAGCTATCAACTATCAGTTACCAGCTATAAGCTACCAGCTAGTTTTATCAAACAGAGCCAAAATAAGAAATGTTGGACCACATGCCATAAAAAAAAAATTTAAGCCCATTAGACCATCCTATTTTAATAAATATAAATCACTTCATTATTATTATTATTATTATTATTATTATTATTATTATTATTATTATTATTATTATTATTATTATTATTATTATTATTATTATTATTATTATTATATTGTATTTGTATTTTGAATTAAAACAAAAAATAAAGCTTAGCTAACTTGAAAATTTTAAAAAAATAAGTTGAATTTTTTTTATAAAAATATAAAAAGTTATTTTTATAAGTTCTCTAATAAATAGTATCACAAAAAAGTTATATGTTAATAAGTAAATTTGAATAAATCAATGCAAATAAGAATTTAGACTCGTTGGTCTATAAATTTGTTAGTCTATTCAAACTTTAATTGAATTTCTTATTTACAAATATTTAAATAAAATAGGCGTTTATGTAGGCTAATAGGTCAACTAGGCCTTTAAAAATATCAGACTCAAGTATAAAAATAAACATATGATAGATCGTAGATCAGACTTAAACCTTAAAAATTTTAACAGGTTAGGCTCAACTTGACAAAGCCTAACTCAGTTCAACCTATTTCTACCCCTATCTAGTATCTAGCTTGATCTTGTCTTGTTTATTTGATTGATTTCAATTTTTTGATATATTATTTTACCGATAAAAAAAATTAACCGACATAGTTTTTTATTTAAATAATAATGTATTCATTATGTTGACAATAGTTTAACTTGAATTTGAGATACTATTTCTATTAAAGTTTTCTTAAACAATAGGACTTTTAGCATAATCCTTAACATAATATCTTTTTAGTTATTATTATAAACAAAAATAACTTATTTGTGCAGTGATTAAGATATACAGTGCAATTAGTTTTTTAGATTTTGTATAAAATCTAAGTATTAAATATTGTTTATCTATATTATATAAGTAGATGTTTTAACTCAATGTACTAATTAAATTAAATGAAAAAATATGGTAGGAATAATAATATAAATAAATTAAAAATGAGGAGGGTTATATTTACTCCAGGAGTAAGTTATTATAACTTACTCCAAATCTAGACCATTGATTCTTTTCAATCTAGTCGTTAAAATTAATAATTAATTAAATGTGGAGAGAGAAAACTATTACTTATTATTTTTAACCATTAGATTCAGAAGAATCAATGATCTAGATTTGGAATAAGTTATAATCACTTACTCCTGGAGTAAATATAACCCTCCTCATTAAAAATAGTTACTTTTCTTTAATAATAACCAAAATTTGAAGTACTTTCTTTACTTATAATCATAATGATTGGAGAGAGTACTTCGTTCATTCCAAAATTAATGTTGTTTTATGATTTTTCAAACATATAATTTACATCTTATGAGAGAAAAGCCTTATTTATTGTAGAACAACTTAACGATAATGAGTTGATTCAAATGGTTAAAAATTTGGACTTCTTATGGTATGTTTGGTTGGGTAAATGGAGGGGAGTGAATATTTAATATGTTATGTGCTTGGTTCAAATTTTAAGAGGAGGGGAGGTAGATGGAGGGGATCAAATTCTCTCCTGAGTCACTTTTTGCTCCTCTAATTCGGAGGAGAGGGGAAATGCTCCATTTTTATTATAATTATATTATTATATTTACCTTTATTATAATTATAATTAAATTTTTTATTTTTTATTTTTATGTTACTTTTTAATCATTGTAATATTTTTGTTTCTAATAATTTTGTTAGTTTTTTTGTATTTGATAATTTTTTTAAAACTATATATTATAATCATTATATTTTTATAAATTTTTTTGATATTATCGAATTGAATACTTATATTTTGTCAATGAATTTGTATTTAAATTATAAATGGTAAATATCGTGAATCTTATGGTAAAATTACAAGGTTAAAAATGTAAATTAATTTCAAAATACCTCCCCTCCCCTTATGAACCAAATATATTTGCAAATAAAATTCATGCCCTCCCTCTCCCTTCATATTTTGAACCATGCATATATGTAATTAAAATCTCTCCCCTCACATCCACTTCCCTTGATAAAAATCCCTCTCCCTCCCCTTGATTGAACCAAACAGACCTTTAGTTAAGTGCTTAATAATTTGATCTTTGATACTTACCTATAGAAAAAGTTTAGTCAAAGGGAGAGAACACACTTTGTATGAATACACCTCTATATGACTGTCAAAACTTCATACCGACAAACTTAATACCTATAATCCAAACAAAACAAAAAAAATCAATCGGTCTTATCATTACAACAAGTTGGATTTTAAAAAAAAATGGTTAAATATATTTGTTGGCCTCATAAATATCTTAAATTTTATTTTTAGTCCTTCAAAATATTTTCTTCAAAGAACAGTCTTCCTAAAAATTTTCTTTCACACTTTTGGTCTCTTCTGCAACTTAGCGACACAACTAGCGACTGTTTTATCGACAATTTATTACTTAACGAATGAATTAGCGACAATTTTAGTATTAGGGACCAAAAATGTGGATGTAAAATTTTAGGAGGATCATTCTTGTGGAGGCATGCTAGACATGGCTCTTTCTCTCTGCCATGTGCTCTTCAAGCCCAATTGTGGTCCTATGTCTGAAGAGGTTATAGAAAATGTGTTCCCAACTCTTCCCGCTATTTGAGAGAGTTGGACCCCCTATAAGGTGGTGGTTTTTTCTTGAGAACTTCCATGATATAGGTTTTTTTCTATGGAAAATCTATTCAAGCAAAAAGTCATTATTGATCACGAAGGGACCTCATGTACCTTTTACGGAGATCATGTTGAGTTGACCTCCCATTTGTTCGTGACCTATAATTTGGTTTCTAGTCTGTGGAATAGAATTTTTGAGTGGTTAGAGGTACAACTCTTCATAGTGATCTTAGATTTGTTTTTTAGTTTTTACTCTGTTTAGGTTCCAAGGCTAAAATTATGGGTATGTTTATTATCTGGTTTGTTTTTAAAATGATAAGATTTTCACGGTTCTTAAAAAAATGTGAAAGAGATGGAAGATAAGAGTATTTTTTGGTGTGGAATTGGTTTTATCATAAAGCCTGGCTAAACTCTCTATCCTTATCTGATTGGCTTTAGAATTCCATTATGTGTCTGATTTAATAACAGATTGAGATTTCTGGCCTAACTCTCTAATACTTAGTGGTTTGTTGACATTTCCTTGATGTTTTGGTATGCTTTTGGTGGCTCTATTCTCTGGGCTCTAACTTGGTCCTGGTTGAGTGATGTCTCATTGTATGAGTAAGCGTGGAACATTCTTTTTTTCTCCTTTTGTTTGTTGTGTTGGATGTGGTTGTCTGTAGTTATTTTTTCTATTTTGATTTGTTTTGTTTTGTGAGCTCGTTTGTCGCATGTTGTTTTGCTGGCTTGTCACTCCTTGTTTCCGTTGACGCTTTATGTATTAAATTGAGGACTTTCGCTCTTCTTTAGTAATATATTATTTGACCATTAAGAAAAAGATGGTTCAAGGTAAAAAAGAGAGTATGAAAACGATATGTGTGAGAATGGATTTGTGGATCGAAGAATGATAGAAGTAATATTAAAGAGTGTAAAATGATAGATATGGTGTACCATATAATCACCGGTAAAGATTATATAAATCATAATATTAAAAGTCGAGGTAAGAAACATGTTAAGATTCATGAATAAGGGATTAATAAGATTTTAACTGTTTAACCCGATAAGGGTAATGAAGCATTATCAACATTGACAACAAGTCCTCTTGCTAATACCATGTCTACAAATAGGAGCATTAAATGACGGATTTGTGAAGACTTAAATTCAATACATTATGTGTGAGAAAGATAAGGGTGCAAGAAATTTGTGCGGAGGAAGATTGTTGTGTTTTTATGGATTTATTGATGAAACTGAATCGGTGTAATTAACTTTGTTAGCTTTGTTTCATGAGGACATGTCTAAATGTTTCCTACATGATTCGTTGATTGAATAAGTTTCTATTATACGAAGATTGATGAAGTGGTTAATTAGGATTAATTTAAAATGTTGAATTGTTTGTAGGTTATCATGATTTTATTATTTATATTGAAGAGTAATTCAATATTCAGAAGATGAGCATCAGAAGTTGTGATGTGGGCTGATCTTCTGATGGTTACTCAGAAGATGTCGTTGACCAGAAGATGTTATCTGGGTCCCATTAGCTTAGCTGTTTAGTAGTAAGGGTACTTTAGTATTTTGTAGTATTGTACTGTTTGTACCCTAAACTTGTTCACTAAGTTTAGTCTGTTAGGGCTTAGGTGGCAAATTTTCTTTTGTATAAATAGCCTTGTAATAGCTATCATTTATTAAGAACACAAGTAGAATACAACATTTATTCTCTCATCTCTTTTGCGCCGTTATTCTATTATTCTCTTTGTCACCATCTTTATTCATTGTGCACCAACAATTGGTATCTAGAGCTCCGGTTCCAAACACAGGGAAACATGAGTGAACGTGAGTTTGTGTGACTGTGTGATTGATTTTGTTTCTGGGAAACAAAGTTGTGTTGAATCACATTTTTCTTGATTGTTTGTGGGTTGGGAAACACTGTGTGAGTGTGAGTGAAATCTGTTTTTGTCTGCACAAGTTTAAAGATGAGTGGAAGCAACTTGAATACCAAACTTCCAGTTCTTGATGGTAAAAACTGGAATAGATGGATGATTCAAATGCGTGTATTATTTGGTGCTCAAGATGTTCTAGATCTTGTCACTGGAGGATATATTCCGGTTGCAGCGGATGCAACGGAAGAACAAAGAGAAGCGCAGAGAGAGACGAAGAAGAGAGACTAAAAGGCGTTGTTCTTCATCCATCAGTGTGTGGATGTGAATGTGTTTGAGAAGATTGCTGATTCTATGACGTCAAAGGAGGCGTGGGATATACTGGTCAGGTGTTACGATGGTGACGTATCAGTGAAGAAGGTGAAGCTTCAATCCCTGAGAAAGCAATATGAGAATCTCAACATGAAGAACAATGAGAAAGTCTCTGAGTATATCTCTAGAGTGATTGTGATCACTAATGAGATGAAGGCTTGTGGAGAAACTCTTTCTGAACAAGTAATCATAGAGAAGATATTGAGGTCACTTACTCCTCAATTTGATTATATTTTTGTATCGATTGAACATTCTAAAGATCTGGACACCATGAGAATAGAAGAGCTGCAAAGTAGCCTAGAGGCGCAAGAGTTGCGCCTGACTGAAAGAACTTCTGAGAGGGAAGTTGAGCAGGCTCTGAAGGCTTCTTTTGTCAAGAAGGACCAGAAGCTGAAAAAACATGGTAGGTCGCAGAAGTCAGAAGTCTTCTATTCTGATGAGGAGAAACATCAGAAGGGAAAGGAGAAGTATGACAAGAGAATGGTCCAGTGTTACTGTTGTAATAGGTTTGGCCACTTTGCTAAAGATTGTTGGTCAAACAAAGAAGAAGCAAAAATAGCCAGAGGAGATTCTGATGATGAACCTGTGCTATTAATGGCTTATGAATCTGATGAGGAACCTGTGAGTTTGTCATTTTCTGATGCTGAAGGGGAAGAAGATAACTCTGAATATTCTGAAGGAGTATTTTTATATGATTCAGAATCAGAAGATGACTTTGAAGTTGCTGAAGAAGAGTCAGAATCTGAGGTTAATAAAGATGAGTCAAAGTTAGAAGATGACTCTGAAGCTGAAGACAAGTCAGAATCCGAAGGTGATTCTGAGTCTGAAGGAGAATCAGAAGATGAGTCAGAATCTGAAGAAGATTCTGCTTCTGATGATGAGTCAGAACTTGAAAGTTCTGAAGAAGAGTTAGAGTCAGAAGATGAAGAATCTTCTGGAGACTCTGAAGATGAGTCAGATGGTGAATCTGATTCTAATCCATATTTTGATGATGATCAGGAATCTGGTGGTGGTCATGCTTCTGGAAGGAAAAACTCTGAAGACATAGGTTCTGGAGGACAAGCTTCTAGAGATGATCATGTTTTTGGTGTTAATCATGACGTTGAAGGTGGAACTTCTGAAGGCGGAGCTTCTGAAGGTAGTCCAGCTTCTGACGGTGGTCATGATTCTGAAAGAAAAGATTATGAAGTTGGAACTTCTGAAGGCAGAGCTTCTGAAGGCGATCCAACTTCTAAAGGCGGTGTTTTTGAACAAGACCCAGGAGTTAACAAAGGTGGAACTTCTGGTGGTAATCAAACTTCTGAAGAAAATCCAGAAGGAGATATGGTTCCAGAATCAGAAGGAGATTCTGAACTATTGGGTATTGAAGAAGCACTCGAGAAGAAAGGCTGGCTGAATGCCATAAAAGAAGAACTTGAGGCTTTAGAAGGAAATAAGACTTGGAAGTTAACTAAGCTTCCAAAGGAGAAGAAAACCATCAGCGTCAGATGGGTTTTCAAGGAGAAATCTGCATTTCTAAATGGAGTATCAGAAGTTGCACACTGTAGCAACCAGAAGAAACTTGCAGATGTTCTGATGACGGATGACAAGACTGAACACCTTATCCGTTTGAGGGATGGAGTTGGTGTTGTAGATTTTGGCTAGCTGAATATGAATTAAGGGATGGTATTGAAGAGTAATTCAATATTCAGAAGATGAGCATCAGAAGTTGTGATGTGGGCTGATCTTCTGATGGTTACTCAGAAGATGTCGCTGACCAGAAGATGTTATCTGGGTCCCATTAGCTTTGCTGTTTAGTAGTAAGGGTACTTTAGTATTTTGTAGTATTGTACTGTTTGTACCCTAAACTTGTTCACTAAGTTTAGTCTGTTAGGGCTTAGGTGGCAAATTTTCTTTTGTATAAATAGCCTTGTAGTAGCTATCATTTATTAAGAACGCAAGTAGAATACAACATTTATTCTCTCATCTCTTTTGCGCCGTTATTCTATTATTCTCTTTGTCACCATCTTTATTCATTGTGCACCAACAATTTAGAAGTGGAAGAAGAATATTAATGGCGAGGGATGAGTCTTTTATTTAAAATAAAAACTCTACTCAATAAAACAAAGTCTTTGAGAGAGTAAAAAAGGCAATGTTAAAATATTGAAGTGTAGGTAAATAATTATAAATAAATACTAGTAAAGGACCCATGCGTTTGCACGAGTCGTGTCGATTAAACTTTTTAACATATATATATATACAGAGTACAAAATATAATTGTGGAAAAAATTGTAAAAATTAAAAAGTTGGATGTTGAAACATTAAATAGAATAGTTTTGGGCCAAAAATAGTAGATTATAATCTAATATTACATTAGGCTTGAAATTAACACATTGATGTTAAGATTATAAAAAAACGTACAGACAAAAGAAAATTATAAACTTTGTTGAAACAAGCATAATGGCTTCACTAGGATAAAGAAAAATTAATCGGAGTCTTCAATGAAAACTCTAGTACCTCACACGCGATATCGTACTGGATGTCATGACATCCACAATTAGACAGAATAAAGCGTTAAAACAGAAGTGCATAAAAACAGTAAAGAACACATCAAATTATTCACCCAGTTCGGTTTACAACAATACCTACTCCGGGGGCTACCAAGCCAGGGAGGGTGTAACACGGTGGGAGAATTGACTTTTTGAAATGTTGTGGATAGCAAGAGTCGCCACTGACTTTTATTTTATCCAATTAGAAAAGGCAAAAAGAACATGAAAGACCTTCTTAAAGAGACTGAGTTCGGGGGGTAGGTTATACAAAGGGAAGGTGTAAGCACCCTTTGTATCCATGGTTATCCATGGACTCTTAATTGCTTAGCTCACTTGTTTGTTTGAATTGTTTGAAGTGTAGTGTGTGAATAGGAAAAGGATTTGAATAAGGACTTTAGCTTGTAAAATAAGCGTAGCCTTTTTGAAAGTAATTTGAAAAGGAGTGGGAAAAGTATTTTTGATTTGAATTTGAATAGAGCAAGCATTTAAGAGAACCTACCCTAAGTTTAATTTTTCTGTTCTTTAAGACTTTTGTTTGAAAGGGCTATCCATAACATAAAGAGGGCAGGTAGTCCTTTCATTGGATTTGAAAAGGGTCATCGAGGATTATCGTTCGCCATAAGATTATCCCTACCATAATGAGGGCAGGTAGTCTTTAGGGAAGGATATAATAGTCTTTTTAAGCAATCAGTGAGGATACCTTAGCAATCGGAAGGGACTATCATCATTAATCGTAGGCAACCTCGAGGGACAAGATCATATTTATCGTAGGCAACTCGAAGGGACTTATGATCTTTGATGATGATAATGAACTGAGGGCAACATTGCTAAGGCATCCTCGTATTCGAGGGACTTGACTATTTTTAAATAAAAAGGCAGAATAAGAAAGGTTACCCTAAAGGTGGGTGTGTGCATCAATCATGTGATTCATTTCGAATATTTTATCTTGCAGTTTAGTGAGCTAAATTCGATTAGTTGTCTTGTCACTCCCTACATTACTAACAACACAATTAATATAAAATAAAGGCATAAATAAAAGTTCTTACGCTATTACAAGGCTTCGGGTGGGGGATTACATAGCCAAAAACCCGTGGAAACAAAAATTAAAATGCGGGAAATTAAAAGCGGAAATTAAATCCTAATTACTATTACATCAAAAATAATTTGCAACCTATACATGTTCTAGAATTTAAATGGCGGAATCTAAATAAATATAAACAAGAAACAAGCACGCAACATTCATAGAATATGGGATGAGAAGGGAAATCGGGAGAAAATTAGAGTCTGAATTTTGGAAAATGCTAATGTTAAGAAAATATTAAAACAAGAAAGGCAAGAATAAATCTCAACCATTCAATATCACAACCACCCCATGATTCCTATTAAAAAGGAACTTAAATTAAAAATAAATTTATAAATATCCACTAAATTAATAACACATGTATATTCTTGTGTTTCTTATTCAAATGCTTTCGTACTAAATAGCATTACTCCTGAATTTTTAGGTGAAGGTTAGACGCTAATCAAATTATTACTAATTAATTGCGGAATCTAATTAATTTGCTAATTTAATTATTAAGTACAAATTATCTAGTTAATTAATCCTAAGGCCTAAATTAATACACTAAAGTTAGTTGCTAATCCTAATTAAGTTGATTAAAAAAAAAGTCAAGAATTGATTAAGTGAAAAAACTAAATCTAATTTTTAATTAAATAATTAAACCTTAAAAAAACTAATTTAATTAACCTAATTATAATAATTTTAATCCTAATTATTTGACCTAAACTAAATTAATTACCTAATTAATTACTAAAAACTTAATTTTATTAGTTATTTATTGTTTTAAAATAAAAAGGTTAAGTTTTAAAAAAAAATAACAAAAAAATGTTTTGTTTGTTTTTTTTATTTAAGAAAGAAATAAAATAAAAACGCAATTGAATTAAAAAATTAAAAAACTTGGCGAAGTACTCTTGTGTGGCGCTCTTTGGAAGACCATGGTGGAAGAAATAAATTATAGATGTTGGATCTAGCATTGGGAGGATCTGACGGTGGGGATTGAAGGTGCGTCGTAGTCGTGCATGGACGAGAGTAATTGGATCTGTGAACAAAATAATTCACAAAATACTTACGTGAGGCTGGGATCGAACCAGCTCTCTCTTGGTGACACACTCCTTGCTCTTGCCAATTGCACTGCACATTCATTCAATAATAATACACATTCTTAATTAATATATATAAAAAAACAACAAACCCAAAAATTCAAAAGACAAGTCAACGTGGGCCCCCTGGGTATGCGCTGCAGCCAATCACCAGCCTTGTGACTCTTTGACCGACCAATGGCGGATGGAGGGAGAGACAGAAGCGCTGACTGCCGAACAAGGAAGAAACACGCGTGTGGTGTAACACCCCAAATCTACCCCGAAATAAGCAGGAAAATCAGAGTGCGAAAGTCTTAAAAGTAATTCAAGCATCAAGATTCAAGGCGTCACATTTAATCGACTAATAACACATTCGCATATCATGCTCATCAACATAGATACATAACACAATAAAAGAGGGCAATAACCAATGCATTAATCATCAATGCCAAAAAGTAATCACATCGCAGCGGAAAATCGAATATCAACAATAATCTAAGTCATAACATAATGATGAAAGACGATAAAAGGTAAATAAAAAAAACAAGACATAAGCAAGTAATCCTACACCCCCCGAGTGCTACGTATTAGAGCATCGACACACCGACTCGAGCTATAAGGTACACGACTACTCCGCGTCAACACCTGTACGTTACCAACGGAGAGTAACATTCAAACAGAAGGGGTGAGATATCATTCTCGATAAAGAAACGTATGATAATATTCAAACGTAGTAAAGATCATACATATATCACCACTTCCCATCACATAATGTTGATGTTCTGCTCTGTAGAATTGTCTTATTGGCCTCCATGCTTGGCTAAAACATAATAGCAGCTGAATGTAATATTGTATAAGTCTTGCAAATATGAAAAGAGCAAAACAGGTACTAAAGCAAGATGTTATATGGAATTTCATGACTTCAACCATGACATCGCGCCTGCAGAACTGAGGAAGAAAGATTCAGTTTGATTTAAAACAGATACAGAATATTCTATGAGAATATTATGTAATCCTATGTGGCACATATTTAAAGGTCAAAGAATCAAGTCAGAATATTGAAGAATCAAATCTGAAGATTGAAGATTCAACGGTTTCTAATTTAGGAGATAAATTAGGAAACTTATGATTAAAGACCTTATTTGTAACAGCAAGGAGTGCTGCGATTTTAAGCCCAAGTCCAACTGAGATCAGGTTATAAATAGAAACCTTTGTAACCTAATTTTGTGTGCTGATAGCCAGATCTAGGAAGATGTAGTCTCTAGGGTTAGCCGTGTGTGTGAACCACCCGGTGTGTGGGATGGTCACTGATTTGTGCCTCAAAGCCTATAGGTGAGAGGTTTAGTTTAATCACTCAGAAGCTGTGAAGCAATGGGTGAAGTTTTTGTTCTTGGAGAAAGCTTGTAAGCAACTTCAATTAACGTTGTGTTTATTTGTGTTTAAAGTGTTGGGAATCAGGCTGTTGATGTGTAGCTGAGTTGATGGTGTGTGTCGTGCTTTCTCTGTCTTTCCTCAAGGTTCATAAAAAGGATGATGAGTGAGAGATCCTAAAACCCTAATAAATGATGTCATAACAGATGTTGAAACATCATTGCCAAGAAGAATGCTCTTATGTATGAAGAAGAAATCATTTAGAAGGATCTGGTGTGAGCAGTAAATTCTATCTGAGTGTCTAATAGGTGCTTTTACGGGAGACTTAGTACTTATTGAATGTACAACCTGAATACAAGACTCATATACTCTGTCGGGAGCTGAGTATGTGTATAAAGTATCCATGGTCTAGTTTGAACTACATATCAATTGTAGTTCTGTGTTATCTTCTCTTAAGCTTTAAGAAGGGCAATGGTTGGCTGGTGAGTTGATTCAAGCAGAAGTAACATATAAGAGGTGATAAATATCTTGATGGGAGCTGGATATTAACATTTACTATGTGATAATTTGAAGAAGAAGATGTATGTAATGTCTTGTTTATTACATCACAACTCTTGAAGACACCAGTAAAGTTTAGGTTCATACCTATCTGTTGAAGACAAGTTCAGGGCTATTCAGAAGTTTCTTCTATTTCAAGGTACAAGAAGTGGCAGTCTGAATCTTGTGTAGGAAGCAAACTAAGGATTCCAAACTTGGAAAGTGTGGCAAGTTCCAAATGAAGAATGCTTCAAGTCCAAGGAAAATCATTCAAATCATCTGCATGTTGTAATTCTCAGGGGGAGTATGAAGCAAGAAAAGACATCAACCAGTGTAGGTAAAGGAACACTCAGAGGAATGGATGAGATTTTAAGTCTGATAAACTAATGTCTTGTGGGATTTCACAGTATCACTATATGTGAAGGAAGAAGAAGCAACATTAATGTTTGAAGTGACAGTTCTGACTTAATGTGGATTAAAATGGGCAGATTCTGATCTTGGTGATTGAAACATGTTCTGGCAATACGTGTTTACTTTCATGATGAAGACTTCATTAGTGAGTATGACTATGAAGGCAGAAGTTTGGTGATATGATCAACATAGCTGAAGATAAAAGAGGATTCTTCTAGTTCTATCAAGGAGGATTTTAAATTATCTTGGCAGACCGTGAGCTGATTGAAACATGGCAGGGTTATGATCAACAGTGAAAGAAGTGGTAGTTCTTTATGTTGTGTCTGTGGCAACCTTTTCTATGGAAACATCTAGTGTCAAAGGGTCATCAGTTGATTATTTCAGGTGAAGATAAGGTGGTAGACTTTGAAGGATAGAAAAACACTTAGAAAGGGGGGGGATTGAATAAGTGTGACTTTAAATCTTGGACGATAAAAATAAATTGCACAATTATTTTTATCCTGGTTCGCTGTTAACGAAGCTACTCCAGTCCACCCCCGCAGAGATGATTTACCTCAACCTGAGGATTTAATCCACTAATCGCACGGATTACAATGGTTTTCCACTTAGTCCGCAACTAAGTCTTCCAGAGTCTTCTGATCACACACTGATCACTCCAGGAACAACTGCTTAGATACCCTCTAAGACTTTTCTAGAGTCTACTGATCAACACGATCACTCTAGGCTTAGTTCACTCCTAAGACTTCCCTAGAGTATTCTGATCAACACGATCACTCTAGTTACAAACTGCTCAGCCAACTGCTAAGACTTCCTAGAGTATACTGATCACACGATCACTCTAGTTCCTTACAACTTAATGTAATTCTAAGAGTATTACAAATGCTTCTTAAAAGCGATAATCACAACTGTGATATTTCTCTTAATCGTTTAAGCTTAATCTCACTAATATATTACAACAGCAATGTAGTGAGTTGATGAAGATTCTGAGCTTTGATTGAATAGCGTTTCAGCAAGTTTATTTTCGTTCAGAGTTGTTAAGAATTGGTAACCTTGCTTCTCATCAGAACTTCATATTTATAGGCGTTGAGAAGATGACCGTTGAATGCATTTAATGCTTTGCGTGTTCCGTACAGCATTGCATTTAATGTTATACGCTTTTGTCAACTACCTCGAGCCTTGTTCACACTGTGTCTACTGACGTTGCCTTTAGTAGCTTTAACGTTCCTTTTGTCAGTCAGCGTAGTCTGCCACGTGTACTTCCTTCTGATCTGATGTTTGTGAATACGACGTTTGAATATCATCAGAGTCAAAACAGCTTGGTGCATAGCATCTTCTGATCTTCTGACCTTGAAGTGCTTCTGAGCGTGATACCATCTTCTGAGCTTCAGTGCTTCTGATCTCATGTTCTTCTGATGCTTCCATAGACCCATGTTCTGATTCTGCTTCGACCATCTTCTGATGTCTTGCCAGACCATGTTCTGATGTTGCATGCTGAACCATTTGAGACACAACTTCTGAGCGCTGAATTATGCGTACTCTTTATATATATTTCCTGAAAGGGAAATTGCATTGGATTAGAGTACCATATTATCTTAAGCAAAATTCATATTATTGTTATCATCAAAACTAAGATAATTGATAAGAACAAATCTTGTTCTAACAATCTCCCCCTTTTTGATGATGACAAAAACATATATAAATGATATGAATTTGCGATCAGAAAGAGTAGACGGCAAAAGACAAATTACACAGCTATAGCATAAGCATATGAATATGTCTCCCCCTGAGATTAACAATCTCCCCCTGAGATAAATAATCTCCCCCTGAAATAAATACTCGAAGAACTTTGATAAAAGACTTCCCTGATTATTTCGGTAGAGACGATCATATAAGCTTCTGCCTTCAGAGAATTCATAGCTTCTGACTTCTGCTTCCATTGGACAGCTTCAGAACTTGAATTTCTTTAGATCCTTAGAACACTCACAGCTTCTGATTCCTGCTTCCATTGTGGACAGCTTCAGAACTTGAATTTCTTTGATCTTCAGAACATTCACAGCTTCTGACTTCTGCTTCCATTCAGGACAGCTTCAGAACTTTGAATGTCTACCAATCATCACTTCATGCTAGATTTGTATCAGAACATTGTTGAATGTACCAGAGCATCATCAGAGCATTTCTACATCCTGAAATGTTACAGAACAAAAACTAAACGACAAAAGTCAGCATGAACGAGTTAGAACATAAAATGTATGTTTGAACACATTATATGTATCAGAGCCATATAGGCTGAAATAATGTATCAGAGCAGATAATGTATCAGAGCCATAACATTATATGTATCAGAGCAAATAGAATTTTGTCAGAACAGGATAGACAATGATATTCAAATTCTATTATCAGTGCTTCTGATTCATTCTTCTTTCTTGCTTCTGATCTCTGAAGCTTGACGGCACTCAGCTTGCTTCAGTTTCCAAGAGCTTATTCCTTTTACAGAATAACGCTTCTTATGGTTTTGCTTCTAGTGTTTGCTTCTGAAGATTCACTTCACTTCTCTGTACCTGCAAAACACTTAAACCATATAGAACTTGCAGTTCTTGTTAGTGAATGTGTGGGAGCCTTTACCCAGCAACTGATAGATTTAATCAAATCATTTATCATTTATCTTCTCCCCCTTTTTGTCATAACATCAAAAAGAATATTTAAAAGGATTCAGATGCATAAAACGACAAATAGAATCACTGGAATGTAAACCAAAGAAACTTTTTTATTGATAATCAGAAAGGTTTACAAGAAATTCCTATGTTTAACAAGCAGAAGCAACAAGGAAAAGAAAACTACAAAGACCAAATCCTAGGACCCTAGCTAAGACAACGTCTGTGCCAGCATGCCATGAAGGAGTGAAACGCTTCATTGACTGCTTCTCGGGCTTTCAGGCGAGGAGTCAGGGAGACTTGGTTCTGATGCAGATCTTCCACCATCTTTACCAGAGACAGCATTCCCAGCAGGTGAAGATGAAGAGATTTCTTCAGAAGAGACTAAGGGAGAGGAAAGGTTAGATGAAGAGGAAGCTGAGTCTTGAAGGTCGAAAGATGAGGAAGAAGATGGAGATGATGGAGGGCTTTCACCAGGAGGATGAAACACTCGTCTAGAATAATTTCCAGACAACATTGCTTCGAATGGATTCACCTTGAGAGGATCATAGGTGATTTTGATCTTTTTGGGTTTGGAAGGTGATGTTTCAACAGCTTTTCTTTTGTTGTTTTGATCATTTTCATTGTTTCCTGGGCTTGATGAAGAGTTCATGATGGGTTTGCAGAAAAATGAACAAGTAGGGTTTGATATGGAAGATAGAGAGAGAAAAAAAAAATAGAGAAAGATGAGAGGGAAAGAGAAGAGTTTGAAGAGTATTTAAAAAGAAATAAAATGAAACGAATGATGAAAAGCATTTAATGATATGTGACGTGAGGAGAGATAATAAAGACAAATGAGGTGACTAGCACAGTTACCTATGGTCGGTGTCCCTTCAACTGCACGCACGTTTATCCACGAATAGTAACGACAGGTTTACCATCCCGAGATAAAACGTAACAGCTGTTTTGCTTTAAAAGAGGTTCTGAATCAACTTAGACAATGAAACGTTAGTAATAACCGAATCATAATTTCTAAAAGAATTCAATCAGAACTTCTGACAAAAAAAATGTTCCACATTCATTTCAGAAGATACTCATACATGAGAACTTCCCATCTTCTCATTCTGGGCATAAATCCATACTGATGTTCTTCAGAATGAATTTAAACCTATCTTCAGCCAGGGGTTTTGTAAAGATATCAGCCCATTGATGGTCTGTATCCACAAAGTTTAAAGAAATAACACCCTTCTGAACATAGTCCCTTATGAAATGATGTTTAATCTCAATATGTTTAGCTTTTGAATGAAGAATAGGATTCTTAGATAAACATATAGCAGAAGTATTATCACAGAATATAGGAATGTTACTCTCAAATATCTGATAATCTTCTAACTGACTCTTCATCCAGAGCATCTGTGTACTACAACCAGCAGCCGCGACATATTCTGCTTCTGTGGTTGATAGAGCAATAGTTGCTTGCTTCTTGCTGTACCAGGAGATCAAATGACTTCCAAGAAATTGGCAACTTCCTGAAGTACTTTTTCTTTCAATTCTGTCTCCAGCATAATCAGCATCGCAGAATCCTACTAAGTTGTATTCTTTAGATTTTCTGTAAACTAAGCCAACATTAGTAGTACCTTTCAGATACCTTAGAATTCTCTTAACAGCAGTTAAATGAGATTCTCTAGGATCTGATTGGAATCTAGCACACAAACAAACACTGAACAGAATGTCAGGTCTAGAAGCAGTCAGATATAATAGAGATCCAATCATACCTCTGTATAACTTCTGATCTACCTTCTTACTTACCCCATCCTTACCTAGGATGCATGTTGGATGCATAGGAGTTTTGGCTTCTTTGCAGTCCAGAAGATTAAACTTCTTCAGAAGTTCCTTCACATACTTGGTTTGATGAACATACGTTCCTTCTGATGTTTGATTTATTTGTATTCCAAGGAAATACTTGAGTTCTCCCATCATGCTCATTTCAAACTCAGCCTGCATAGACTTAGCAAACTCCTTTCCAAGTGTAGCATTAGATGTTCCAAAAATAATATCATCTACATATATTTGACAGATTAAAATATCCTTTTCAAAGGTTTTACAAAAGAGAGTAGTGTCCACTTTTCCTCTAGTGAAACCATTTTCCAGAAGAAAAGAACTTAAGCGTTCATACCAAGCTCTGGGAGCCTGTTTCAATCCATACAATGATTTCTTTAGTTTAAAAACATGATTAGGAGACATAGAGTCTTCAAAACCAGGAGGTTGATGGACATAAACTTCTTCATCTATATAACCATTTAAGAAGGCACTCTTAACATCCATCTGATAGAGAGTGATGTTATGTTGAGTGGCAAAAGAAATTAATAGACGAATAGACTCTAACCTGGCCACTGGTGCAAAGGTTTCTGTATAGTCAATACCTTCTTGCTGACTATAACCCTGAGCCACCAATCTGGCTTTGTTCCTTACCACCTCACCTTTCTCACTGAGCTTGTTTCTGAAGACCCATTTTGTACCAATTATATTGAATCCATCTGGTCTAGGAACAAGATCCCAAACATCATTCCTTGTAAACTGATTCAGTTCTTCTTGCATAGCAATTATCCAGTCTGGATCTTCTAGAGCATGATCAACAGAAGTTGGCTCGATTAAAGATACAAGACCTAATTGACAGTCTGCATTGTTCTTAAGGAATGCTCTTGTTCTGATTGGATCATCCTTCTTTCCAAGAATGACATCTTCTGAATGACCAGAGATGAGTCTGGATGATCTTCTGACAGATGGTTCTTCAGACATACTTAGATCCTCCAGAGAAGCTGATACTTGATCTTCAGATTCTTTGCTTCTGAGAAGCTCTGCTTCTGATGCGTTGCTTCTTGGCTCAACAACTTCTGATATGTCAATATCGCAATCTGCAAAATTATCAACCTGCTTTGGTTTTTCAGAACCAAGCTTATCATCAAACCTGATATTGATTGATTCTTCTACAATCAATGTTTCAGTATTGTATACTCTGTAGCCTTTTGAGCGTTCAGAATATCCAAGAAGGAAACATTTCTGTGCTTTGGAATCAAACTTACCAAGATAATCTTTAGTGTTCAGAATAAAGCATACACATCCAAAAGGATGGAAATATGAAATGTTGGGCTTTCTATTCTTCCACAATTCATAGGGAGTCTTATTTAGAATAGGTCTGATAGAGATTCTATTCTGAATATAGCATGCAGTGTTTATTGCTTCTGCCCAGAAATGCTTAGCCATATTGGTTTCATTGATCATGGTTCTGGCCATTTCTTGCAGAGTCCTATTCTTTCGTTCTACAACCCCATTTTGCTGTGGAGTTCTAGGACAAGAGAAATCATGGGCAATACCATTTTCTTTGAAGAACTCTTCAAAGGATCTGTTCTCAAATTCACCACCATGATCACTTCTGACCTTTATGATTTTACACTCTTTTTCAGATTGAATCTGAATGCAGAAATCAAAGAACACTGAATGAGTCTCATCCTTGTGTTTCAAGAATTTTATCCACGTCCAGCGACTATAATCATCTACGATGACTAATCCATATTTCTTTCCTCTGACAGATGCTGTTTTGACTGGTCCAAACAGATCAATGTGCAAGAGTTCTAATGGCCTTGAGGTAGAAACAACATTCTTAGACTTGAATGCAGGTTTGTAGAACTTGCCCTTCTGACATGCTTCACAAAGAGCATCTGATTTGAATTTCAGATTAGGGAGTCCTCTGACAAGATTCAGTTTGTTAATCTGAGAGATCTTTCTCAAACTAGCTTGACCTAATCTCCTGTGCCAGACCCACTGCTCTTCAGAAACAGACATAAGACAAGTCACCTTCTGACTCATAAGATCTTGCAGATCTGTCTTATAAATGTTGTTCTTCCTCTTGCCTGTAAATAGGATTGAGCCATCCTTCTGATTTACATCCTTGCAAGACTTTTGATTAAAGATTATATCATAACCATTGTCACTTAATTGACTGATAGATAAGAGGTTATGAGTTAATCCTTCTACAAGAAGTACATTAGAGATGGAAGGAGAGTTACCAGACTTTATAGTTCCAGAGCCAATTATCTTGCCCTTCTGATCTCCTCCAAACTTGACTTCTCCTCCAGACTTAAGCACCAGGTCTTGGAACATAGACTTTCTTCCTGTCATGTGTCGTGAGCATCCAGAGTCCAGGTACCATGACATGTTGTGCTTTGTCCTTCTTGCAGCCAAGGATATCTGCAATAGGAATAATCTTATCCTTAGGTACCCACATTTTCTTGGGTCCTTTCTTGTTAGATTTTCTCAAGTTCTGATTGAACTTGGGTTTGACATTATAAGCAATAGGAGGAACAGCATGATAATTTTTAATATGAGTTTCATGATATTTCCTAGGTTGTGTCACATGCTTCTTGGTGTGTGTTATGTGAAAACTTTGTGCATGTGAAGTGTGCCTAATATCATGAGAGTGGCCATACTTGAACTGATCATACAATGGCTTGTATGTGAGTTTCATTTCATCAACAGGTTCAAGTTTGTATGGGGTTTCATCCTCATAACCAATGCCAACTCTTTTGTTTCCAGATACGGCATATATCATAGAAGCTAGCTGACTTCTGCCAATACTTCTAGATAAGAACTTCCTGAAACTTAAATCATATTCTTTCAGAATATGGTTTAGACTAGGAGTGGATTTTTCTGAATCAGAAGGAGATCCAACATTATTGGATAATTTTAAAAGTTTTTCTTTTAATTCAGAATTTTCCAACTCAAGCTTCTTTGTTTCAAATTCAAATAGCTTTTTCAGCTTCTTGTATTTGAGACTAATCTGAGACTTGAGTTCCAGAAGTTCAGTTAGACCGGAAACTAACTCATCTCTAGTAAGTTCAGAAAATACCTCTTCAGAATCTGATTCTGATGTAGATTCTGATTCGTCATCTTCTGTCGCCATCAGCGCACAGTTGGCCTGCTCATCTTCTGAATCATCTTCTGACTCATCCCAGGTTGCCATAAGACCTTTCTTCTTATGAAACTTTTTCTTGGGACTTTCCTTCTGAAGATTTGGACATTCATTCTTGTAGTGTCCAGGCTCATTGCATTCATAGCACATGACCTTCTTCTTGTCAAATCTTCTTTCATCAGAAGATTCTCCACGTTCAAATTTCCTTGAACTTCTGAAGCCTCTGAACTTCCTTTGCTTGGTCTTCCAGAGTTGATTTAGCCTTCTGGAAATCATGGACAGTTCATCTTCTTCTTCAGATTCTGATTCTTCAGGATCTTCTTCTCTAGCCTGAAAAGCGTTAGTGCATTTCTTGATATTTGATTTTAATACAATAGACTTACCTTTCTTTTGAGGCTCATTTGCGTCCAGCTCTATTTCATGACTTCTCAAGGCACTGATAAGCTCTTCCAGAGAAACTTCATTCAGATTCTTCGCAATCTTGAATGCAGTCACCATCGGACCCCATCTTCTGGGTAAGCTTCTGATGATCTTCTTTACATGATCAGCCTTGGTGTATCCTTTGTCAAGAACTCTCAATCCAGCAGTAAGAGTTTGAAATCTTGAAAACATCTTTTCAATGTCTTCATCATCCTCCATCTTGAAGGCTTCATACTTCTGGATTAAAGCTAGAGCTTTAGTCTCCTTGACTTGAGCATTTCCTTCATGAGTCATTTTCAAGGACTCATATATGTCATAGGCCGTTTCCCTGTTAGATATCTTCTCATACTCAGCATGAGAGATAGCATTCAGCAAAACAGTTCTACATTTATGATGATTCCTGAAAAGCTTCTTCTGATCATCATTCATTTCTTGCCTTGACAGCTTTACGCCACTGGCATTTACTGGATGTTTGTAACCATCCATCAGAAGATCCCATAGATCACCATCTAGACCCAGAAAGTAACTTTCCAGTTTATCTTTCCAGTATTCAAAGTTTTCACCATCAAATACCGGCGGTCTAGTATAACCATTGTTACCGTTGTATTGCTCAGCAGAGCCAGATGTAGATGCAGGTGTAGGTGTAGACTTTTCACTTTCATCAACCATCTTTTACTGAAGCGTTTTTCTCTTCCTGAATCTTTTCTAAACACGGTTAAGTGCTTGCACCTTAGAACCGGCGCTCTGATACCAATTGAAGGATAGAAAAACACTTAGAAAGGGGGGGATTGAATAAGTGTGACTTTAAATCTTGGACGATAAAAATAAATTGCACAATTATTTTTATCCTGGTTCGCTGTTAACGAAGCTACTCCAGTCCACCCCCGCAGAGATGATTTACCTCAACCTGAGGATTTAATCCACTAATCGCACGGATTACAATGGTTTTCCACTTAGTCCGCAACTAAGTCTTCCAGAGTCTTCTGATCACACACTGATCACTCCAGGAACAACTGCTTAGATACCCTCTAAGACTTTTCTAGAGTCTACTGATCAACACGATCACTCTAGGCTTAGTTCACTCCTAAGACTTCCCTAGAGTATTCTGATCAACACGATCACTCTAGTTACAAACTGCTCAGCCAACTGCTAAGACTTCCTAGAGTATACTGATCACACGATCACTCTAGTTCCTTACAACTTAATGTAATTCTAAGAGTATTACAAATGCTTCTTAAAAGCGATAATCACAACTGTGATATTTCTCTTAATCGTTTAAGCTTAATCTCACTAATATATTACAACAGCAATGTAGTGAGTTGATGAAGATTCTGAGCTTTGATTGAATAGCGTTTCAGCAAGTTTATTTTCGTTCAGAGTTGTTAAGAATTGGTAACCTTGCTTCTCATCAGAACTTCATATTTATAGGCGTTGAGAAGATGACCGTTGAATGAATTTAATGCTTTGCGTGTTCCGTACAGCATTGCATTTAATGTTATACGCTTTTGTCAACTACCTCGAGCCTTGTTCACACTGTGTCTACTGACGTTGCCTTTAGTAGCTTTAACGTTCCTTTTGTCAGTCAGCGTAGTCTGCCACGTGTACTTCCTTCTGATCTGATGTTTGTGAATACGACGTTTGAATATCATCAGAGTCAAAACAGCTTGGTGCATAGCATCTTCTGATCTTCTGACCTTGAAGTGCTTCTGAGCGTGATACCATCTTCTGAGCTTCAGTGCTTCTGATCTCATGTTCTTCTGATGCTTCCATAGACCCATGTTCTGATTCTGCTTCGACCATCTTCTGATGTCTTGCCAGACCATGTTCTGATGTTGCATGCTGAACCATTTGAGACACAACTTCTGAGCGCTGAATTATGCGTACTCTTTATATATATTTCCTGAAAGGGAAATTGCATTGGATTAGAGTACCATATTATCTTAAGCAAAATTCATATTATTGTTATCATCAAAACTAAGATAATTGATAAGAACAAATCTTGTTCTAACAGACTTGAATCTGTTGCAGAAATAGAAGTGGAGTTAGTGGAATGTACTGAACAACTCAGCTGTATCCTAATACTATACAATACGTTATAACATCTAATTTCTGATGTGAGTATCTTTTGTAAAGGAACAAATTTTCTATAGTGAGTGTGTTCAACAGGATTGTTGAACAGAGGGTGCGGCTCTTGAAGATATGAAGATGCGTCTTATATTTTCCATTCATCATTTCAAGCTTATTCAATTGGGGAAGCTCAGACTATCTTAGATAGGGGGAGTGACTTCTTAGTTCAAGATATAATTTTAGAAAATTATCTTGGTCTGTTATACTCTACCATCATAATGAAGATGTTCCAAGTCAGCAGAAGCTTCTTCAACTCAGTTAGAGGGATTTTCCTATGAAAAGGTTTATATAACAAGATGTATCATTACAGTCAGCTATCTGGGAATGGTTGAATCCAACCATGTGCATCTGGTATCCACAATTCTTTATCTGGTCTAGTGGCTGCATGCTTCAACAAGGGGTGGAAGGCTCTTCACAGTTGCAGTAAACAGTCTAAAGATAATCAGAACAACAGAAGTCTATGACTAGTGAGTCAGTAGAGTATGTGGGAGGTCTATTACTTGGTTCATAGGAAGATTTGTTAAAATCCCTTTAAAGAATCTTAAGCAGTGTTCTTAAGGGGTGAAAGAGGGACAATGTCTGACAGGATGTCATGACATAGTTAAAGACATTGATTCTCCAGGGTCAAATAAGGAAAACTGCATTGAGTTTATCTCTTCTCGACAGTGGTGGGTGTAAAGTTCAATCAATGACTATGCATGCGCTGGATTAAAGATAACTCCTATCAGAAGAAAACAGTAAAAAAAACTGCTTTGGAAAGAGTAATTCTTTTGGAACTGTTTCCTATTTGATCGGTTGACCATTGAACAAGACCAAAGACCATCGTTACTACCTATGATCTCAAATGGCTATAAATTAGCATCTTCGCATCAGGCTTCAGAGAAAAAATCTCTCAAGATGTGTTTCGTGAGTGTTCGTGTTGGGTGTGTGCAGGTTTGGTATTATTATGGGTTCGTCTACCAAAACCTGTCCAGAAAAACACAGGGTGGGGAAATCATGTGTCTCTACTAGTGGTGTTTCAGCAATAACAACAAAAATGTTCTTCCTTATTCAGCCTTCGAAAATGGAGTCATTTTAGTTGTGATTTGTGATCTGACTTATGAACACAATTGTGATTTGTATTCTGAGTTACGAGGAAGGATGGGAGAAACTCATTCAAGCTTCATCTTAGACTTCGAGCTAGAAGGAGTGGGTTTTCATATTGTCACCAATAGTCCTCGTAGACAAAGGCCACCATCCATCTTCCTCCTCATGTGCGAGTGTTGCATGAAGGTGTTGAACTGTAAAGGTATGACATTGGTTCAAGCTTTGTCATATTATGGCTAAAAAGGGGAGATATGGTACATAGCACGCTGATTTTGCTACTGTCAAAAGAAACAACGAAGGATCTGAAGACAGAGTGAATTGAAGATGTTATGATGTGATTGTCATACCCTAATTTTGACCCCCCTGAGATGTCACATCTCCAGACATTTCAAGACAGGTACTCAAAACAGTCACTTATTCATCTGGTACTCAATCGAGGGTGCTCAAGGACAAGAGAGTTCAGGAAAAGGACCAATCAATATGATATTAACCTCTAATAAAATCACAAGACTCAAATAATTCATTCATTCACCTATGATTGATTAGACACCAGTCATCTAGACTCAAGTTTGCTCAGCTAGGGTTTTGAGCCCATCAAGGACTAAAATCAGGGACCACATTTGGGAAACCCTACAAAGCTCAAGGACATCACTCAAAGGATACAATAATCTTCAAATGATCCATATAACAATATCCACTAGGCATTGTACCTCAATTCAGAATCTACAGCCATCAATTTCATCTGGTCGACAATTAGGGTTTTTAGACCTAATTCACCTGGACAGTTGACTTTTAATCAGGACATGGATCACCAACTCAAAACATGGCTCAAGAAATTCTATTAACTCAATATAATCCATTCATATCACTCATTTAAGGATGAGAACTTGATTCATCACAAAAGTCCAAGATTTCACTTCATCTGGAAAAAGTCAATTGTACAAGATCCCCTTTGACTTTTAGGGTTTTTGGATCAAACCATGACTTTTAAGGATAAATATCATCAATATATGATTATTGAAGTCATTTGACCAAGAAAAATCAAGAAGATTCATCAAGGATCAAAAAGTCAACAAAAAGTCAAACTAGTGCATTTTAACCTAGTTCATGGATCTCAAAATTTCACCTACACAACTCAAAAAACTTCCAACATGAAAGTTGTAGATCTCACAAAATAAAACAACTTCTCATAAGTGAACTTTTTTCAAGAGATCAATCATTTAAGAGATATGAGCTTTGGAAGTTATAGGTCATAAACACAGAGAAAAATTCTAAGTGTTTTTAACCTAGTTTTCTTCAAACTTTGGGCCTATTTTTCACAATTTTTCCAAGTGATTTTGAAGAAACTCCAAACTAATGAATTGAATTAAATGTTAAGGGCTTTCCAAATTATGCTCAACCTTCTCCAAATTCATTTTGAGCTAGGAGTTATGATGGTTCAAAGTTGGGCTCATGAAGTAAAATTATAGGTCATGTACCATTTTGAAACTTTGCAAATTTGTGCAAATGACTCTACTAATTGATGCTACATGACCCATAACATATTAGTAGAGATACCATACATTCATTTTCACCATGGCATAAGGATTAGAGAATATTCCCAAAACAAGAACATGTGATTATGTAATGATTACATTTGGGAAATTTATGGCCAAGTGGTGAATCACCAAAGGAATTTCTTCCCAACCAATTGGAACACACCTCTGCATAAAAAATGTTCCCCAAGATCACAAGAGATCAATTGATAGGAAGCTAGATCGAGCTTGACATCATTGCATTTGTGAGATTCTTTGAATTTCTTCATGGCCAAGAAACCAAAGTGACTTCATTAAGCAAGCTCACTCCTCCAATTTGTACTGAGCTCTTTGCCTATAAATAGAAGTGTCTTCCTCAGTAATCAACACACCAAAGCAACTCCAATTCTTGCTTTCTCCTTCTCTCCCTCATGCTTATGGTTTTCAAAAGTTCCTTGGCAAGAAGAATTGAATTCTTCAAACCAGAACTCTTCTTTTGAAAGTAAGCCTTCTAACATCTCAAGGAGGTTCATTAGAAGTGATCCAAGCACCTGGACCACTTTTGTAAGTGGAGAAATGCCATAGCCACTTTCACTTTGGAGCTTAAGCAGTTGGAGGTCTGTAGAATAATTCATAGGGTGTCAAACAAGTCCAAGCATTCAAACACGTTCCTTAGGGTGTAGTGAAGCTATCCAGATGGTCACAGCCTATCTATAAGTGCAGAATCACAATCTTCCATTTTTACTTGAAGCTCAAACAGGAGGGGTCGGGTAGAGCAATCCTGAAGCATTCAAGTTGCAATAAGTATTCAGTTAGCATCACTGAGTCCCTAGGAAGCTTTTGTGATCATTTGTTCATAGCCAGAAGCTCTCCACCATAGCCATCGACCTCCATTTTCAGAGGTATTTTTTCAAACTCTAGCACTCTTATTTAAGTACTCTTTGCAATATATCTCGATACCAGTTTACTACGCATCATCAAAGGATTAAAAACCCTCTATCATCATTCATTTATTCATCTTCATCATCATTTAATTTCAAAATTAGGGTTTATGTGTTCTTTGTGTTTTCTGAAAAATTAGATAGTCGTAGTTAATATAAATAAATATTAGTTGCATATCTGGATTCGTGAGGAAATTTAGAGCAAAATTCATGTTTACATCATCCCATTTGGTTGAGAAACGAGCAAGTTCAGAAATTCAAAACTGGAAAGCTTGAGGTTGAAGATGAAGATGGTGGGTGGCGCCATTTTTGAATTCTCAGAGGGAAGTTTAAAATATAATTAACTGAAAGCGTGTTTTAAACGAATACATCGTTTAGCTCACTTGGTCACATGCGCTTCCACTCTCTCTTGCTACAAGGTCTGGGGTTCGATCCCTCCCTCAGACCTTTTGTTATTTTTTTTCCCATTTAACACGCGTGTTTCACATATAACCAAATGAAACCCCTCTTTAGTCACACTGAGCGTGTAGCTCAGTTGGCTTTGTTTTGTGTGGTGACCATGAAAACATGGGTTCAAGCCTTGGTGGAGACAAAACCATATTTTTACCACTTTTCCCATTTAATTTTCTTTACAACTTCAACCAATTAATTCACCCTTCAAATTAAATCATTTTTGCTTGATTTTTCACACACTTGTTATTTGATATACTTATTTTATGAATAATAAAAAAATACAAAAATACTATTTATTTGATGTATTTTTATTAGGTTTAAAATGGTGTATTTTGAAGTATTTTAAAATACTCTTAATACATGTTTTCCTTGAATTTTCCAAACCTAATCTCTCATAAATATTTTAGTGATAAAACCCTAATCATTTAGGTCTTAATTAGGTATAGACTTTGTCTTTACCCTAATTAAGTTGACTTTTGTCAATTTTCAAAACTGTTTCCTAACTTCAATTAAACAGACGATCAGGGTTTTCAAACAACGAAACTTTGTATCATTTCAAATCTTCAACTGTTTTTTATAAACAGTCAATCATTTTCAATGGGCCTCTATTAGAATGTAAGACCCAACACCTTCTTCTTTTCATAGTTTTGTTTTCAAAAAGTGTATTTACAAAATCTTCTCTCTGTTTTCAAAACATTCTTCTGGTATTTGAAGGATATTATTCCCGGTGAAACTCTTCAGATACCTATGTGACCTAGTGTCCATCTTCATTTCTTCTGTTTTAAATAAAACATTAAACTGTTTACAATAAATATTCAACTGTTGCCAATAAACAACCAAGCTACCAGTAAAGGCTTTGTACATACATCTTCAAAGGCCTCCACTCCATCCAGGTTAGGCTTTATAGCTTTCCATTTACAAGCTTTCATTTAAATTACTGTCAAATATAAACTGTATATATATATATATTGTTTAGAACTACGTCTGAGTACAACCTTAGGACAGATAAACTATATATATATATATATATATATATTATAGGACTATGGCCTAGGATTGAGAATGTCTTCCCGGTGAAGGCTCTATCCTAATTAGATTTCCTTAGTTTAAACCTCAAGATGAATTATTCCCGGTGAAACATCTTGAAAAAAGCCTTAGAACAAAAATAGGGCACATCCACCCAAGAGGAATTATTCCCGGTGAAACCTCTTACCCATTTGCTTAGAGCCCAACTAAGTTCAAAATCACATAGCTTTCTCTTGTGCTATAACAAGGACCCTCGATGACCCTCGATTAGCCTCCTCTTGGGCTTTGTACAAGGACCCACATGCTTCTTAAAAGCATTCCCAGCTTCCTCTTGAGCTTGTATACAAGGACCCATCAGGTTTCTTATAAACATAGGAACAGGTCTTTAGTCACCTTTTATCCTACCCTGGTGAGCTTCTTCTATTCTTAAAACCAGACTTTAAACAAGTTAAGAATGTCTCAATCTCAATATTGAGTGCACCTTTTTGGAATGAGAGACATGGACAGTCTTTGTCACCTTTATCTTTAATCTCCAATAATTTTCCTCCTTAGCAGAGTCTAGGTTCCACATATGTCTATCCTCAGTCAGAGTCAACCTTAATCTTGGGCTTTAAACAAGAAGTCTCAATTCATCCTTTCATCCTTTCATAATCAATGGAGTGCTACCCAATCTTTCTTTAAGCACAAAATCCCTGGAAAGGGTTAGCCTCCAAAATCAGTCCTTTAAAGTCATAATTCCCTGGAAAGGGTTAGCTTCCAAAAATTCAACTTTCAAAAGATAAAACTCTCCAGCAGAGTAAACCCCTGGAAAGGGTCAGCCTCCAACATCATTCCTTCAAATCCACATTCCCTGGAAAGGGTTAGCTTCCAAAAATCATTTTTCAAACCTTTAAAACTCCTCAATAGAGTCTAAGTCAATCATTCAAACAAATTCCCCAATAAGGTCAATCTTCAAACCTGGGTCTTTCATTCATCAATTCCTGCTTAAAAAAGCACAATCCTCAGTAGGGTCAACCTTTAGTTCCTAAACAATAGGAAAATCCTCAACAGAGTCAAAAATCCCCTCTGAGTCAAAAAATCCCACACAGGTAGATCTTTCCCCATTTTAAGAGTCAGCCAGAACCTTGGGCTTTGTACAAGGCAGATACTCCCTTTAGAGTCAAAACCCTACTCATAGGTATCCCCCTATCAAGAGTTAGCCTCAACCTTGGGCTTTGTACAAGGCAGATAATAGAGTCTCCCCAGTGAGTCCTTCACCATCAAGTAGCCACAACCTTGGGCTTTGTACAAGAAAGAGAAACCACATTTCCTGTGTCAAGAGATTCCTAACCTTCAGGATCTTTTCCCCAAAGAGTCATCCATACTCAGTTTCCTCAACAGTAGCCACAACCTTGGGCTTCATACAAGGCAGAAAATAATAACTTCCCAAGCTAAGAGTCAGCCACAACCTTGGGCTTCATACAAGGCACAAAATAGAGTCTCCCTAGGTAGAGTCAGCCACAATTCTAGGCTTTGTACAGAACACTAAATAAACCTTTCAATCATGGAACAAAATAAACACTCTCCAGCTAGAGTCAGCCTCAATTCTGGGATTTGTACAGAACACAAAATTTCTTAGTTTAAGTTAATTTCTAGTGGAGTCATCTCCCAGAGTCAATAAAATCAATCAAAAAGCCTCAAGCTTGGGCCTCATACAAGCCAACTAAAATCAAATCTTTCATACAGTAGATAGACATAGCTTATCTCTATAGAGAGATATTTCTTCTATCTCACCACATTCAAATAAACATTTCAATTTTAATCATTCTCCCATTTAGGATTTTGAAAGACATGCTCTGGTCAGTTAACCCAGGCATGTGTAACTTTCCCTAATTTGGTTGAGAATCCTTCTTTCATTCAAGAGACATTTGACTGGTATACTTGCACATATACAAGTAAGGTCCCTCTCTTAATGAAATGAATTCAGCTTTTCTGTCACTTTAAATGTTTGTGGTGGAATAGTAGAAATACCTCTCTGTAAAGATGATTTCATGTCTCTTTACTGTAAACAGAGATTTAATTCAAGCTTCAACTTTGAGCTTCAAGCAAGGCACCCAAAAAACAATTAATTTCCCTAATTAGTTCCCCGAACTACAAAAAGCTCTGACTTCCATTAGGGATATGTAGGCATGGGGTTCACAAGGAATCTCAGCGAGCTAATAAAAAAACAAAAATAGTCAGTCTGTCTGTCTTTCATTTAATTCAATTCTCTCTCCTAACACAAAGGAGAAACTTTCCCAATCAATTAGCAACAAACACAAACACATAGACACGAAGATGGTTCCCGTAGAGTACTATAGATATGTAGGGTGCTTAAAACCTTCCCTATGAATAACCGACCTCCCGGACTCCAGAATTTCCAGTCTAGGTGAATCCCCACACTTAGCAAACTCCTAGGGTTTATTTGAGATCTTTTTCCCCCTTCCTCCTCGTAGGATAATTAAAAAGTTCGTGTGATATCGTAGGAAGAACTGAAATAAAATTCATCCCGCAACGGGCGCATTCTCCTTCCAAATTTCGCGTGAAGGGTCTAGCGTGCCGTCCTCCCAAGTGAAACGGGGAGGTAAAAAAAACGACACCACAGTGGTTAAGCAGTGAAGAACAGAAGACCCAATTCTGAGAATGTAAAAGACTGTTCTTCCTGATGTCTTGAAAGTTGAAGCTGCTGCTCTTGATCTTAAATTTATTGTAAATGTAAGTTTTAGCCAAAATAAGCCAAAGGGGGAGATTGTTGATGTTCTGTTCTGTATAATTGTCTTATTGGCATCCATACTTGGCTAAAACATAATAGCAGCTTGTAATACGGTGAACTGACTTTAAAATATTTAAGCAAGCAATTTTGCGGTGAGCAAGAGTCGCCACCGACTTTTATTTTATCCAATTTAAAGAAAGGCCTAAAGAACAGAACAAAACCTTTTTGAAAGAGATTGAGTTCGGGGGGTAATTTATACAAAGGGAAGGTGTAAGGCACCCTTTGCATCCATGGTTTTCCACGGGCTCTTAATTGCTTAGCTCACTTTGTTTTCAAAAATGTTTGAAGTGTCGTGTGTGAATAGTAAAAACTTTGAAGAAGAACTTTAGCTTGTAAATAAGCGTAGTCTTTTGAATTTGATTTGAAAAAAGAGTGGGAAAAGAGTTTTGAATTTCAATTTGAAGAAGAGCAAGCAATTAAAAAGCAATTACCCTTAAGTTATAAAAAATGTTCTTTTTAGACTTTAATGAGAAAGGGCTATCCATACCATGAAGAGGGCATGTAGTCCTTTCATTGGCTTTGAAGGGTCATCGAGGTTATCGTTCGCCATAAGACTGTCCCTACCATAAAGAGGGCAGGTAGTCTAAGGGAAGGACGAAATAGTCATTTTATCTTTTTAGGCATGATGCGAGGATACCTTAGCAATGGGGACAAATCATCATTTACCGAGGCAACTTCGAGGGACAAATTTGATGATGAATGAACTGAGGGCAACATTTGCTTTAGGTATCCTCGGAATCGAGGGACTTGACTATTTTAAAGGAAAAAATAACAAGGCAACAAGGCAACAATATAAGGCAACAAAAGAGGCTACCCTAAAGGTGTGTGTGTGGCACAATCAGGTGATTAAATTCAGTTATTTTATCTTGTAAATTAGTTATCCTAAATTAGTTCAAGGCTTGCACTCCCTAAGATTACTAACCACGCAGTTTTTAAAATAAATTTTGTTGTGATAAAAAAAATGTTAAGTTTTTCAAAAGGATTAATCATAATAATAAAAATAATAAAAAATAAAAACAAAGTTTTAGTTAAAAAAGAGAATATAAAGAAAATAAAGAAAAAAACAAAAATAATAAAAAAAGGATTAAAGAACCTGGGCGTTGGATATTGTGCACCATGATTCTAAGGGTACACCGTAAGGTATTGCTTCTATGCCCTTCAGATTCGCGCTCCAGGGGATCTTATGGTGGAAGACGGAGGTCCACTGTGGTCAAGCGTATGGCTTACGTACTGGATCCGTGAATAAGTATGAAAAACAAAATTAAATGACTCCATGGTTTTGACGGTATCCAATATATCTGTATGACCATCTGAGCTGCGCAAATCATTCGTAAGTCATATGGATAACATGTATTAAATATAAAATTCAAACAATGTCGGAAAGTAGTCAATGAATTCAGAGCTGGGGCCCATGTGTTTATGCGTGAGACAATAGAAAGGAGAGAAAAAATTGCTGGATTTTTGACCAACCAATAGAAACTCACTAACGCGCCACGCATGCCTTGACCAGGTTCTGGGAACTATTCATCGTCTCCCTCCACTCATCTGCGGAAATTGCTGCGAATTCATCCACAGAATTACCTGCAGATTTTTCCTTCGAATCCTGCAAAATCAAAAACGCACTGACATAACGTTAACTGAAACAAGCAAACATCCAGACCAACTAATTAAAGCCTTGTGGATTCAATGGTGGTATTTTTATGGCCTGTAGTCGCTTAAATTTGTGAAGCCGAAACATGATAGCTTGGTGCCCTAGCCATGGCGTTTTTGGTTTCTCGCGCTAGAGCTTTGACCCAAGGGTTCAAACCTATTCTACTTGATGTCATAAACTCAACCATGCCATTAGTTCTCCTTAAAACACGATATCAACCAGGAAACGAAAATTGAAGATTATGCATGAGATATTTAACAATGATGCATGGATTTCATACGTGATTAAAGTTCCCAAACTACCTGGACTTACCTTGTGATGTCTCAGAAGTTGAATGAAATCAAAATTGGACTTGCAAAGCGGCTGTATGGAGAAGTTTTGACTTGCCTTAGTTTCTTTGGATTTTTGAGATTTTGAGGCACTCCAAGGGGCTAGGGTTTCGTCCTCCTTTGTGCATGAGAAGGTTGTGAATATATAGTGGATGAATTTAGGTTTAGAAATCTTGGAAGAAAATCAAACGTTCATTCAAGAAAATTTGATTTGATTTGGTTATCAAATATTTCTATTTCAAGTTCCATGCTATTTCATGCACATTTCTTGTTCAATCTTGGCCATTGGATGAGATTTGATTGGATTGAATCAAATAAAAAGTTTAATGCACCAATTATATAATTATTTTGATGATTTTATTTGAATTTATTTGAATAAAATCAAAATATATGAAATAAATTCATAAAATAATTAATATTTGGCCAACAAACTCTCTTTGGGCTCAAACTCACGTGGATACTTCAATAATAAAGGCCCAATACTCAAAAAGTTGGAATTTTGCTAATTAGGTTTTTGCCTGTTTCTTGAAAATCGACCAACTTGCGCCAATCATATCTCTCTCATTTTTAATCATATGGAGGTATTCTTATACTTTTTAGAAAGCTCAAAGAGTCCTCTAAATGACCCTTTTGGTTTCATCTCAATAGAGTCTTCCATGTTCATGTATGCTTCATTTGAAAAAGATGACTTTTGGTTGATTTTTGAAATGACTTGTAATGTTTTGGCTCATATCTCCCAAATGAATCATTTTTAGACTTGGCTTGTGAGAGAAAAAATTGTAGAGAATTTAATTTCCTTCAAATTGAGCTTTGGATGGGAAATTTATGATGCTCCATGTGAAAGTTATGGCTGGTCAAAGTTCAGTTGACTTTAGGTCAAAAAACCCTAATTTAGAAACTTTGGGTTTTGTTGATTTCTGAACTTTCCTTGATGAATCATGATCAATCCTTGATCAAATGATGAATGATACTTCAAAATAAGGATGTTGACCAAAAATCAGGAATTTTGACTAGTCGCCTGTTGACCATTTGAACTGTTGACTGAGCAATCTTATGGATCAAAGCTTGAAACTTGGCATGAGGATCCTTTGAAGCATATGATAGGCCATGGAGTCCGCTTGAGGCATCAGAAGTTGATTTCTCCTTGAGAGAAGCGAAACCCTAGTTGTGGGTTGATTGTTTAGGAGAGAGACTGCATGCTTCCTTCTTGTGTATCTTTGAGCACTTTGAAAGTCAGATGGACCGAAATATGAATAAATATGATGGGAAAATTTTGGGGTATGACACAGTTGAATGTAATATTGTATAAGTCTTGCAAATATGAAAAGAACAAAACAGGTACTAAAGCAAGATGTTATATGGAATGTCATGACTTCAACCAAGACATCGCGCCTGCAGAACTGAGGAAGAAAGATTCAGTTTGATTTAAAACAGATACAGAATATCTATGACAATATTATGTAATCCTATGTGGCGCATATTTAAAGGTCAAAGAATCAAGTCAGAATATTGAAGAATCAAATCTGAAGATTGAAGATTCAACAGTTTCTAATTTAGGAGATAAATTAGGAAACTTATGATTAAAGACCTTATTTGTAACAGCAATGAGTGCTGCAATTTTAATCCCAAGTCCAACTGGGATCAGGTTATAAATAGAAACATTTGTAACCTAATTTTGTGTGCTGATAGCCAGAGCTAGGAAGATGTAGTCTCTAGGGTTAACCGTGTGTGTGAACCACCCGATGTGTGGGATGGTCACTGATTTGTGCCTCAAAACCTGTAGGTGAGAAGTTTAGTTTAATCACTCAAGCTATGAAGCAATGAGTGAAGTTTTTATTCTTGGAGAAAGCTTGTAAGCAACTTCAAGTTAACGTTGTGTTTATTTGTGTTTAAAGTGTTGGGAATTAGGCTGTCGATGCAGTGGCTGAGTTGTTGACTGCTAGACATCATTGCTATGATTGGGAGTGGAATGGAGATATTCCATATCTAGGGAGAACCTAGGTAGAGATTGCATTGGGTAGGGTTTAAGTGAGAAGTTGTAAACGGGGGAGTTTAGCTTCAAATTAAGACTACTGATAGTGGATTTCCTTCTTGGCTTGGTTGCCCCCAGAGTAGGTTAGTTAGAACCGAACTGGGTGAACAATTCACTGTGTTGTTTATGTTTCTGCATTGTTTATTTGTTTGTTCAGTTGGATGTCATGACTTCGTGCATGACATTAGTGTTTTGCTTAATGATTGTGCTGTCACAGAACATTTGCAAAGCAGATTTATTTGTGTTAACTGAACTAATATGATCCCGGCACTCATGGACTTCTTCATGCAAGAAGTAATCAAAATTTGGGGGATCTGTATGTACTGCCTCAGCTAAGCTAATGACAGAAAATGTGTCGTGACATTGTGTATGACATTTTGAGTCTGTCTTACCAGAATTTTCACATAACATATTACCAACATTTCGCAATTATGAATGCATTACATCACAATAATATTTCATCATCACGTCACAACAAACACATCTTCAAAGCAACATCAAATGCAATTCAAATATGACTTGACTTATGCAAATGCATGTGGTACCATTCGGAGTAAAACTCCCAACTTAAACAATTGCCACTGAGCCAACTTAAACATTTTCCATATAGGCCAACTTAAACATTTGCCACTTGGGCCAACTTAAACAATGCAATGGATGCAACCAATGATGCACACCCTCAATCACACTCAACAATCACTCAACAACTCAATCAACTTAAACGGCATGATCAACTTGAACAACTTAATCAACTTCGACGACATGAACGATATTGGAATCCAACAACCACAACATCAATATTATAATTCACGGAAATTCAAAACATCATCAATTAGTAACATACGAGTCGAGGAAATTTTTCAAAACGATATCGAATGGTTTAAATACATATACATTAGATAGACAATGATTAGAGATTCACAGAGGTTCAAACGGCACTTAAAAATGAGTTACGGATCAAAAGTTACACAAAGTTGAATTTTCCCAAAACTGCCTACAGTTCGCGCCGCCAACCTACAGTCGCGCCGCGAACTACAAGTCAGTAACCCACCTTTCCAAAACTCACTCAGTTTGCGCCGCCAAGCCACGGTCGCGCCGCCAAGCATATGGCAGAAACGAGTCTTCCAAAAATCCATTCAGTTCGCGCCACCACCATTGTTCGCGTCGCGAACATAGGGCAGAAATGAATTTCTGCGCTAAGTCAACACAGTTTCCATTTCTCATTCCATCATCCAATTCACAGTTCAGTTCAATTTGCACACGAAATTTACATACATATTATATACACAACTCCTATGTACCATTAGATTCCTCAAAACTTCACTAATCATGCAAACCTATGAATTTCACCCACATCCCAAAAGTTAGGTTTTTACATTCTTTCCACCAAACATGTTATAATTCAAAACCCACACATAGAATCATGGTAATAAGCATTATAACATATCATATCCATCAATACACACAACATTACCCAATTGATCTCACTCAAAACCTAGCATTATTAAGAAAATGATTCAATAAATATAACCCCTAAACCCCACCATGAACTATCATCATACATCCCTTTAGAATGAAAGAACCCCACCCTTACCTTAGGTTTTGGATTGAAGCCAACTTTATCTTCAACCTTGAGATTCTCCTCTTCTCTCCTCTCTTCTCTTCTTTCACCAAAATTCCCAAATGAGCTTCTAATCTCTATTTCCTCTAAAACCCTTGTTTTAGTTAAACCCTTACTATCTTAAATTACTAATGGGCTCTAACTAACACCCCCCACTTACTAGTACCGACTTAGGCCCAATAATCAACAACACTTACTATCTTATATTATTTATTAATAATTCCCAAATAAAACAACATAAAATCAATTAAGCATATAATTAACACCTAATTCACAATTAGTTCACATAACACACATAAATAAATAATTAAAGAAAAATGGTCGTTACATGTGGTCCAATGGTCAGCACTCCATGTCATTGTCTTCAAGCTCCAGACTTGCGAAATTACCTACGGAAATTGTTGCAATACTTCCTGCAGATTTTGTTGCAATTCACCACGGCCATGGCTGCAAAACTCAAACTCAAAAATTACACGTAATATGTAATAAATTATATCTGAACGTAAATATAATTTTTTAAAAATTGAAAATAAATATATTTCAATATTTATTAATAATAAATTCAATGTATTGTTTTTATAAATTGTAATATTGTATTTTAATAATAATTATTAAATATTAAAATAATGAGTATATGATACTTTCAATTTGATTTATATTTTCAGTTTGTTATTATTTTATTATTTTCAGTTTTTAATATAATAAATACTAAAATAATGTTTGTTTGATAATTGTTTAGTTTTTAATTTCAATTTAATTATAATATATTATGTAAAATAACGTTTGAATTTTTTATATATATATATATATATATATATATATATATATATATATATATATATATATATATATTAACGTATCCATTTTGGAATAAATAGTACACATGTAAAATAATAAATAATACTCATGTATAATAAAAATTGTGTAAAATCAATTTGTAAAATAAATAGTAATTATGTAATATATACATTTTGATGTAAGCTAGTAAAAAAAAAGCAAATGGTCTAGTGGTAAGGGTTTCTACTATCAACCTAAAGGTCATGGGTTCATCAATTTTATTGACCAAATCCAACAAAGGAGAAAACAAGAGAATCTACAAATTACAGGGATGAAATCTGTGTTTTTTTTACATATGACAATGGCAAAATAACGTTTAACCCAAAAATCTTACATGCTAGTCTTTCAAGACCAATAATCACGCTACAGTCAACCTAAAGCATGCGATGCAATCCTAAAACTCTTTCATGATTTAATAGATAATAGAGGAGAAAAAAATCTCAATTTGAGATTCTGATAGTTTTAAAAATTTTAGACGGGTCAAAGCCAACAAAGGAGAAAACAAGAGAATCTACAAATTACAGGGATGAAATCTGTGTTTTTTTTACATATGACAATGGCAAAATAACGTTTAACCCAAAAATCTTACATGCTAGTCTTTCAAGACCAATAATCACGCTACAGTCAACCTAAAGCATGCGATGCAATCCTAAAACTCTTTCATGATTTAATAGATAATAGAGGAGAAAAAAATCTCAATTTGAGATTCTGATAGTTTTAAAAATTTTAGACGGGTCAAAGCTTATTTTTGTTTTCTTAATTAATTTGGGAAATATATCAAATTATATTTTATGATACTTATTACGAATTTCATTCTAATCTAAGACTTGTTAAAGGTATGAATTATGTTGATTTTGAAGAAGGATGATTGTCAAAGGCTTGGCGACTTTTGGCCTGTTTCTTTCTTTGGTTGGTTTGACAGTTTCTTTTTTTTACCCATATATATTTTTAGGGATCTACAGTGAAAAACTCCAAAATACCCTTATATTTCGAATGTGTATATTCAAACACATTTTTCTGAAAAAAAAAGGTGGTTTCGAATGTGCACATCCGAAAACACCTTATTTTTTAGAAAAAAAGTGTCTTCGGATATGCAAACAACTTTTTTTTTTTAGGAAAGAGGTGTCTTCGAAGATGCACATATGAAATAACTCAAATTTTGGTCTTGGAATTTTTCAGATATGCATATCCGAAAAAACTCTATTTGTTAAAAAAAATTAAAATCAAGATGAATCAATATAATTAACTGTATTAATCAAAAAATATTATTAAATATAAACCATTATAATCAAGATATAATAATAATATTCGCCTAATAAATATTTAAATCAACATATTATTTTTATATAAAATTAGTTTTAAAAAATTATTATAAAATTAAAATTTATAATTAATTAAAGAAAAATATTGAGAAAATAAATTATTTGATTCTTCTAGATTTAATATAATATACACTATCTTTGTAAAATTTAATATAAAATATTTTACTTTTCAAAAAGAAAAATTTGCATTAAAAACAACAATTTTTAAATTTGACCCGCGGTTAAAGAAATTATTTCTAAATACAATTTTCTATTTATTTTCTCATTAAATATCCTAAAGCAAGTAATTAATCTCTGAACTTTTAAATAGAAATCATTTAATTAAAACAGATAAAGATAGTTTATATTATGACAACAACTTTAAATAATAATTAAAACGGACAAAATTAAAATTTATAAAGTTAATTAAAGAAAATATATAATTTAAGTAATAAATATTTAAAATAAAATCAAAAGAAATTTAGGATTTTGGTTAATTCGGATATGCATATCTGAATTAACCAATATCTCAAATTTCTCGATTTCTTTGGGATTTTTTCGGATATGCATATCCGAAAAACCTCTGACAATTTTTTTGGGTGTCTTCAGATATGCATATCCGAATTTACCAAAATCTCAAAAAAAATAGGAATATTTTCGAATATGCATATCCAAAGGGTATTTTGGGGTTTTATGGGTGTTTTCACCCTTGTGGGTGTATAAAGAAATTGCCTAAAGTTTTAGCATATATGTTGGTGAATTAACTTAAGAGCCCCGCTCTTTCTCCCATTAAGTGTCATCCCACACCATTATATAAAGTTTAGATTGTCTTTAGTGTTCGGAGATGCATCTTCAGATGTATTTATTTTAGTCATTTCTACAGACTAAATTGAAGAGACACCTCTATTATGTCAAAATTTAATTTGAAGATGCATTTCTGTATGCGTAAAAAATACGTCTGAAGATGCATATCCGTAAACACCATTTATTCAAATAGTTGTTGGTGGTCTGAAGATGCATCTCCGGACGCTTTTCTTGCATATCTCATGTCAGACCTTTCCATCTTCCTTCTTTATTTTCTAAAAAATTTTAAAACGGATCATTTGAGTTCCACAACATTCATGTTTCACATCCATTAATTCAAGCTTATATCATTTGAGTTCTTTCTCCACCTTTCCAGTATCTCAAATATTCAATCTTCTACTTCTCATCAATTTGATTTGGTAAGTTTTAAAAAATTCTATTTACTTTTATGTTTTGATTTGTAGTTAGTTTATTAAGCTACATTAGTTATTTTAGGTACATTAGATAGTAGTATAAATGAAATTGATAGGCTAGAAGTATACGCATTGAGGTTTTTTGGGACTGGTAGGGCAGAAAAGGGGTATCTGCCATGGGAGACAATCGTTGGTTTGTTTGGAGATACATCTCGGGATCGGACTCAGAAAAAAGTTGGTTGATTTTGTAGAATTTGTGAATTTCTCCTGACATGTTTATATATGTCTTTGTTTTTAACATAGGTGCAATGGCTGAAAATAACACTGGTCGAATTAGGCTCGGGCGTGTGTCCCAAACCGTTTTAGTACGACGTGAGAGGGTCGTAGCGAGGACCACGAGGCCACGAGTTGCTGATAACTTGTTTGATGGTGCATCTACTTTTCAACCCCGAGGTTTCCACTCGTCTGGTTCTCGTAGCCGACTCTCTCAAGGATATGATGCAGCAGAGCCTAAAGTTCATGAAGCCCATGAAGCCTCTAAATCCCCTTAAGCCCATGAGGAGTTACCAAAGAGGCCCATTAGAGGGTTACCAAAGAGGCCAATTTGACACCTCCTTACTTCATCTTTATGCAGACCATGCTGCTAGCCATGTTTTGCATGGTGAGGTATATTTTTTCTTTTGCAATACATGTGTTCTCAACTAATGGTTATATTTTCTTTTTACATGAGCGTGATTGTTTGAAATCGATTAACCACGACGGGAATATTTTAGAGTTGTTACGGCGCAATGGTGCTTGGTTCATTGATGTTATCCGTTATTCTGGTTTTGTTGGTTAATGTTATTCTGCTTACATGACCATAAACTATGGCATGCAGGAGGCTTTTATTGAGAGGTGGAATTCATATACGTCATATTTCCACCTACTTATAGGCGAAATAGCCATCACCTTGGATTACGTCTCATTCCTCCTACATCTTTCTATTAGGGGGAGATTACTGGATCACCAGAGGATCGGGCGAGAGGAAGTTGTTGACTTGATGGTCACCCATTTGGGTGTTAACCCAGTTGAGGCAGCACAGGAGGCACATGACATTAGATGTGCTCATGCTAGGTTTATTTTTTAAAAGCTTTATAAAAAACAACTACATTGGGCCCTGGATGTCGTAGGCGATGATATGCTAGTTGAGTACCATCATTGCGTATTGAAGTGTTACCTCTTGTTCCTGGTTACGTCCATTTTTATGGACAAAAATGCAACCTATGTCAATGTGGTCTACTATAAGTACTTCGTAGACCTGACTTCAATTCATGAGTGCACCTGGGGGGCTTCCTGTTTGGTCTTCCTATACTCTAAGCTAGGCGAGAGTTATCTTTTGAAGAGAAAGCATATGACAGAGAGCTGCAAGCTGCTTACGGTAATTTCTTGTTACTAATATTTTCATAATTCATTTGTTATACTTGTTATTAATATTTTATCCGAACCATTTTCAAGGATGGATCATCTCCCACTTCCCTCGCATCACCTGGTGGGAAGTTGAGCTTGCCTACGATGAGGACCGGCCACATGTAGCTGCATTTTTTCCGTACAAGAGGAATAGTATGGTAAAGCAATTTAGAGTCTCTCCTGATTGCATGGTATCAGATGATGTTTGCTTCTTCCCATACGAGGTTCACTGTCAGACACATCAGTTTGACGTCATTTCCTTATACTTTAGATGGCTTGCATGTGGGCCATCTCTTATGTATCCTTATCTTCCCGAGCGAGCGATGCACCAATTTGGCTACTTGTAAATTATTTTGAGACCTCCCTATGAATCCGCTTTTCCGACATCCACTACAGAGATGTTGATGTGATACTGGATGATTTCGAGAGTCATTGGGTACTATAGGAATATCGTCGGGGGGACATCTCTTTTTCCAGTGGGCTTATGTTGATAGCTATTTGACATGATTATATAGGGTGTCACACCCTATCGTGACACCAGAAGATCCTAGAAGACTACATAGGCCAACTAACCTAGAGGTATTTGAGGCTAAGGATGACCTCAACAATAGCGTGGCAGTGTTTGTCGGTATGTTGTGGAGATTAGTAGAACATGCATAGAGTCAGGACTCTTTGAGGTTGGCAATGCCCAGTTGGCCCTCGTGGAGAAAATTGTTGTTGAATTACGGAATACAATGGAGTACAGGCGGAGGAAGAGGCAGGGGTTAAACATATCCATTAGTTTATGTATGGTGTATTCTTTAGATGTTTGGATGTATTTTTTTGTATTCTTGGACACATTATGTATAGTGTTGGTTCTGTTTTGGAAGAAATTTTGGTAAAACATATTGTTAGGATTAGGATGTTCTGCGAGATTATAAAGCAGATGTCTTAACATCATTTTCTGAAATTGAACTGAGTATCAGTTTCTATTTTAGGCCTTTTAGAGTTTTTGTTTTTTAGGTGGTTGTTTGCCGTTTTGTTTGCTTAACCTCAAGAAGAATTTACTCGAGTTACTCCCACAATATTAGAGTAATTATGACCTGATTTCTTGGAGGTTTTATGGGTAGCTCTAGAACCCTATTTGGAGATTGGCCCAAGCCCATGTCTGCGCGCTACTGCTGCTCTATAAAATTCCGGCTAATCATAATTGTAATGTGTGGCTTTTGTTAAGGACTCTGTGTTTTGTGCTTATCTAGTACTAGGTTTTCGAGTCCTTTATTATGTTGCTTGTAATCCACTCTTGTATTGGGTTGATACTAGAGGTGGAGTGTTTTATCTGAGTTCCATATGTGCGCATTCATAAACCTGTAAGTGTTTAATGCTGGTTTAATCTCTGAAGTTGTTAAGTAAGGAGAATAGTGTCGTTCTCATAAGCTTTTAAGCATTGAGAATTGTGCGTTTTGGAAGAGTGTCTTCTACAGTTTATTGTTTTTTTTGTCACAGGGTGTTGTGAATGAGGGGATTTGAGGAGGACCTCATACCTAGGTGAGTCTTAGGTAGAAGTCATAGGAAGGGTAGTGATTAAGTGAGAAGTTTTAAACGGGGGAGTTTAGCTTTGAATTGATACTATTGCATATTGATTTCATCCCTGGCTTGGTAGCCCCCAGAGTAGGAAGGTTGTTCCGAAATGGGTAAACAATTTCTTATGTTTTTTTTAACTTTCTGTACTATTTTTATTACTGTTGCCATCTTGTTCCATAACTGTTATCAACAGATATTTGTGTCGTGACATCTCATTCGACATCACATATCTGATACCAGAATTTCAATTGATATCAGAGCAGGCATCCTGCTCTGCATCAGGGTGAGATCTAAGGAAGACACTTTCTGGTACTATGGAAAAGGAAGGAGGATTTAGGAATAGACCACCTGTTCTGGATGGAAGCAACTTGATTACTGGAAATCCCGTATGGTGGCCTTCTTGAAATCTTTAGACAACAAGGCTTGGAAGGCACTGTTGAAAGGCTGGAAACACCCTGTTGTTGTGGGAGCAGATATACAACCCACTAATGCGCTAAATCCTGAAGAAGACTGGAGTAAAGAAGAGGATTAACAAGCCCTTAGAAGTTCCAAAGCCTTGAATGCTAGATTTAATGGAATTGACAAAAACATCTTCAGATTAGTGCACACATGTGATGTAGCTAAAGATGTCTGGGAAATTCTTAAAACTTCCCACAAAGGAACATCCAAAGTGAAAATGTCCAGACTTCAGCTACGCACCACCAAATTTGAGAATCTAAGCATGAAGGAAGATGAAAGTATTCATGACTTTCATATGAATGTTCTTGAGATAGCAAATGCATCAATTTCCTTAGGAGAGAAGATTTCTGAAGATAAACTGGTGAGAAAGATGTTGAGATCTATTCCCAAGAGATTTGATATGAAGGTCACTGCCATAGAAGAAGCCCAAGACATCAACCAGTTAAAACTGGATGAACTTGTTGGATCTCTTCAGACTTTTGAACTAAGTATCAATGAAAGGTCTGAAAAGAAGAACAAAAGCATAGCCTTCGAAGCAAACTCTGATGATAAAGAGGAGGAATATAATCTAGGGACAAATAAAGAAATAACCAGTGCTATAGCTCAACTTGGAAGACAATTAACCAAGGTAATAAAGCACACTCAAGGGAAGGGTATACAGTGCCTTGTATATGAAGGGTTTAGACACAATAAAGCTGAGTGTCCCACGTATATTAAGAAACAGAAGAAGGGCCTTGTTGTGACTCGGTTCGAAGAGGACTCTGAGAGTGATCTTGTGAAGGAATCTACTAAGCTTGTAAAAGCCTTCACTGTAGAAGGGGGTCTAATGAAAAATCTAGTGATGAGGAACTAACCTATGATGAACTAGATACATCATATCGAGAACTGTATCTTAGAAGCACTGAACTCAACCAAAGGCAAAAAGGTTTCATAAACAACCTGAAGGCAAAAAAGAGAGAGCTCCTGCAAACCATCTCTGGATTGGGAGAAGAAGTAGTGTCTCTGAAATTCGAACTTGACAGAGCTCACAAGTCAGTCAGGATGTTGAATAATGAAGCTAACTCATTAGATAAAATCCTTAAAATGGGAAGAATGACAGGAGACATGAGTGGCTTAGGATTCAGAGAGATCAGGATGTATATTTCAGATCACTCTCGTCCTAAGTCAAGTCCTAAGATGACGAATCATAGGTTTCAACATCATGGCAAGAGTAGAGCTGCTCACACCAAGAACAAATTCCAACACTGGAGGTGTCATCACTGTGGGGGACTTGGACACATAAGACCTTTCTGCTTTAGGTTGCATGGTGTAACTCCGTGGGAGAACTGACTTTTTTTTAAATATTGTGGATAGCAAGAGTCGCCACCGACTTTTATTTTATCCAATTTGGAAAGGAAAAAAGAATAGGAAAGACCTTCTTTGAAAAAAGATTGAGTTTGGGGGTAGGTTATTGTCATACCCCAAAATTTGCCCATACTATTTCTCCTATTCAAATTCAAATCAAAGCATAAAGCTCAAAGACACTCTCTCCTAAACAAGGCTCAGATAACTAGGGTTTTATTGTTCTAAAGGAAAATCAATGAATCAATGGCTCTAAGGCATCCCATATGGCTCAAAATATCTCACATTACCTCTATGACAAGTATCAAGTCTCAGCTCAAAGGATCGGCCACTCAATTATTCAGAAGGTCAACAGTCGACTAGATCGACCTAAAAGTCAACTGTGGTCAAAGTAAAGTCAAAACTCCTGATTTTTTGTCAACATCTTTCCATTGAAGTATCATTCACCATTTGATCAAGAATTTATCATGTTTCATCAAGGAAAGATCAACAAAATCAACAGTTCAAAAAGTTTCTAAATTAGGGTTTGTATAGGAGAAAGTCAACTGAACTTTGACCAGCCATAACTCCTACATGGAACATCATATATTTCCCATCCAAAGCTCACTTTGAAGGAAATTGAATTCTCTACAACTTTGTCTCTCACATGCCAAGTCTAAAAATGCTTCATTTGAGAGATAAAATACTCAAAGAAAAAAAGCTTCCAAAGTGGCTTGTAAAGGACATCTTGAGGTTTCCAAAAAGTCCTAGAACTCCTCCATATCTTAAAAATTGAGGGAGATGTGCCATGTCGAAGTTGGACAATTTTAAGGAGAAAAATGTGAAATAAAAGGCTTCAAATTGAACTTTCTTTACAAAGAGGCCCAATATTTTATGGTCCAATCTTGTTCCCCAAGTCAATAAGAGCCTCCAAAACAAAATCTCACAATTATTTGATTTTTATTCTATTTTTATTGAATTTTTATTCATTTTAAAATACAATTCCAATCAATTAATTAGAGGAAAATATATAAGATGTGATTTATTTTTATTTCCAATCAATTTTAATCACCCAAATATCACATTTTTTATTCAAATTCGTTTTAATGGAAATTGGGAAGAAAAGATTGGATTTTGGCTAAGTTTAGAAGGTTTTGAAATCATATCCAAATCAACTTTCAAATCTTTGATTCAAGAGGATTTAGTTGAATTTTGTTAACCTAATGGCTTGTACTATAAGTATAATATACACTCACAAGGCTTAGGAGAGGTTTTTCTGCAGCCAAGAACCATAACACAAGTGAAAAATACCGTGAGAAAAATTGGAAGTGAAGATCAAGAATTCGGTTGATTCAGGTATTTTCAAGGTCTCCAACCAATTCACTGGTATTCTCTGAGTTATTTCAGATCCCCATCTTCGCTCGAGGCATCCAGAAATCAACAAGAACGTATTCACGGTTTGGCTTTTTTTTTCTTATATTCGATTTCGCACATTCATTCATTCTGAACATAATTGGATGGCATATTTGTATTCACAACGATATTGTCAATCTTTCTGGGTGGTTTAATTCACGTTTGAATGCAGAGATAACAGTCCGCCATTATTAGGTTTCAAGAATTGTGTTTTAGGGCTTTGATCCACAAGCAAAATTGGCCAAAATAATTGACACCATCAGACTCACACAAGGATTTATAATCGGTCCATGGTTTTAGTTTTAATTTTTGCCTCGATTCATGAGTTTTGAAGTGTGTAGGAGCTATGGCCATGGAAGTCGTCTGTAGCTACAAGTCTTGGTCTAAAACGACGGACACGCGAGGAAGACGACCTCGTGGCGTCGTGTGATTGGTGCAAATCAAATCCTGGGGTTGGCGCGCGTTTGTTTTTAAATCACTATTGTCTTTTGTATATTTTGACTAATGCGCGCAGGTTTAACACGAAGCGTCGCTGGATGAGTTGGTGAAACGTTCAAGGATCACCATAAGGGGCGTGGATTCGATCCCCGTCCCAGGCATATTTTTTCAATAAATTAACCACACGGATCCCATGTATGCCAGCAACGACAGCCTACCATGCGCCTTCGGTTTATCTTAATAATTTTTTTTGTTATAACAAATTATGATTATTTATTTTATCGAAAGTTCGAGTTTTCACAATTTTATTATTATTTAAAATTCGATATTATTTTCAAATAAACCTTTTTATCAATTAAACAATTAGGGTTACATCCAATAATTATTTAGTTGATGTATTGAGTCGAACTCTCGATTTTTCTCCATAACTTCGGTATCATTTCAATTATTCACTAGGGATAATTTGTGCCCTAACCAGGGTTTACGACGATCATTCCCTACATTGAAAAATATTTTTGTGCATTCCTTTTTCAGGATTACTTTCAGATACCTCCCGATCACGCGCCACGCCCTTCACAAAGCTAAGTCCTGATCTTTCTCTTATTCAAATGTTATTTTACCTTTTATTTTTTAGGGTTGGATCCCCATTGTCTATGAATTCCTTCTACACTCACTGCCTGTCATTTTCTGTCAATTCTCAGATGATCAGAGTCAATGCCCGAGGCTTCCTCCGACCGCCAACCACATCCGATCAAATCAAAAGCTAAGTTCAATTTTATTTCTATTTTAATTCTATTTTATTTTGCATTCTCTATCAAATTAGGGTTAACTCTAATTATCATTTGAATTGATAATACACTCACTATTTCTTCTGTTTATTTTCCTTTTCCAATTTTTCAGGGTTTGTCAATCGCCAAAGCTCAATCGTCGGTAACCCTAAATCTTAACTTTATTATTTATTCTGTTTTAATTATTACTTGTGTCAAACCCGCTGGATTCTTACTCCCCTCCCCATATTCTTATGTATCTGCTTCTAGTTTGTATTGATTGGCCTTAAAGGCACTTAAACTGTATAATATTAATTGTTGTGGTTAGTAATCTTAGGGAGTGCAAGCCTTGAACTGAATTAGAATAACTAATTATAAGATAAATAACTGAATTTAATCACGTGATTGTTGCACCCACGCACACTTTTGGGGTAACTCCTCTTGTTGCCTTGTTGCCTTGTTGCCTGTTGCCTGCTGCCTGTTGCTTTGTGTTTTTTGCAGAATAGCCATGTCCCTCGAATACGAGGATACCTCAGCCATGTTGCCTCGATTAAGATCATAAGTCCCTAATGATGTTGCCTTCGATACACTAATATGATCTCGTCCCTCGGAAGTTGCCTACAAAAAGGCTAAGGTATCCTCTGGTTGCCTACGAAAGGCTATTCTGATCATTCCCTTAGACTACCTGCCTCTCTATGGCATGGGATAGTCTTATGGCGAATAATATTGCGACGACCCTTCAACCTCCAAATGAAAGGCTTTCTGCCCTCTTATGGCATGGATAGACCCTTTCACCCTGAAAGGCTAAAAGAACTGATTTTCTACATTAGTAAGGTAATTGCCCCTAATTGCCTTGCTCTGGCTAAAAAACATTTTCATATTCACTTCTTCTACATTTTTGAACGAAAAAGAGCAAAGCAATTAAGAGCCCATGGAAAACATGGATGCAAAGGGTGCCTTACACCTTCCCTTTGCATAATTACCCCCCGAACTCAGTTTTTATTTAAGAGGTTTTTTCTGTTCTTTTAGCCTTTCTGATTTAATTTGGAAAAATAAAAGTCGGTGGCGACTCTTGCTTAACCGCGACATTTCGATAAAAAGTCAGTTCGCCGTATTACAGTTATACAAAGGGAAGGTGTAAGCACCTTTGTATCCATGGTTATCCACGGGCTCTTAGTTGCTTAGCTCACTTTTGTTCTTTAAACTTTTCAGTTTGAGAAGACTATCCATACCATAAGAGGGTAGGTAGTTTTTTCATTGGATGTAAAGGGTCATCGAGAAAGTATCGTTCGCCGTAAAATTGTCCCTACCATATTGAGGGTAGGTAGTCTTTAGGGAAGGATAGAATAGTCATTAATCTTTTTTAGGCAGCAGGCGAGGACACCTTAGCAATGGGACAATCATCTTATTTCCGAGGCAACATCGAGGGACAAAAATGATGATTCCAATGTATTAAGGCAGCACTTACTTTAGGTATCCTCGGAATCGAGGGACTTGACTATTTTCACAAATTAAGGCAACTTGCAACAGGCAATAAGAAGGGTTACCCTAACGGAGTGTGTGTGGCACAATCATGTGGTTCAATTCGAATATTTATCTTTATAATTAGTTGTCTAATTCATTTTAACAAGGCTTGCACTTCCTAGGATTACTAACCACAGCAATTAATATCATACAGAAATTAAAGGCAGAAAATATAAGTTCCTACGCTATTACAATAAACACCTGTGGGCAGAAAAATAAAGGCGGAAAAGAAAACCTAAGCTATTACAGTAAAACCCTGAGGGTAACAAAAAATAAAGGAAGAAAGGTAGAAAACTTTTTACAAGGCTTTGGGGCAGATACATAATTTATAAATAATAGCAAGCAATAATGATGCGAATAATAAAATAAAATCCAAAATTATAAATAATAAGGCAGAATTAAAATAAAGGCACATGCGACAATCACAGAGTATGGGGTGAGAAGAGAATTCGCGAATAAAATATGAGTTTAAAAAAAAACAGGGTTAAAAGCCTTATGGCTAAAAAAACCTAAGGGCAAAACCTTAGCTTATGGCTAATGGGCAACATCTACCAATAATTACTAAGCCTAACTGTATAAAAGTAAAATGGCAAGGGAAAGTCAATTGACTAAATGAACCTAATTAATCTAAATGGTTAACCTAAATTTAGTTAAAGACCCTAATTATGTGACTTAATTTAATTAATTATTTAAGAAAATGTTAGCCTAAATTAAATTAATTACCTAATTATTTAGCCTAATTTAAATTAATGATCTAATTAAAAATGTTAACCTAAATTAAGTTTTATTAAAAAAATATTAATCCTAATTAATAAATTATTGTTATGAAGAAAATTAATTGGCTAATCTAAAATCCTAATCCTAATTTGTTTTATTGACTAATAACAAAAATAAAATAATAAAAAAAAAGTTAGTTGCTAAAGAAAATGAAATAGGGATTAAAAGAAAGAAAAGAAACCAAGGGCTGGATCTGGTGCGGTCATCCTTTGAGGGTGCACCATGGGCAAGTGTTTCCAGGTTCTTGGATCTGGAAGGGCGTTGATCCAACAGTAGGGATACGAGGACGCGTGATGGGGATGCACGCGTCGTGTGTTCTAGATCTGCAATCAAGGAAAATTAACAAAATTATATGCAAGAGGCAGGGCTCGAACCCGTGCCCTTGCATATAGGAATCTCAAGGACGCATCGCTTCTCCACGGGGCCAGTTGTCATTCGCTGTTAACAATACAATCACCACACAAAATATATGAAACCTAGTTAATTCAAAAATTCAAACGAAATCCCGCGCACATCATCTTCTTCTCCCTTTGAACCTAGCTTTTCCTGTGACCCAGCCACTGATTTGCTACGATTTCACCCGTAGCTAACCCCCCTACAAATACATAGCTCACAAAATACAACGAATAAATTCCAGATAAGAACATGGTTCGTCCAGAAATCATCTTCTAAACATGATGGTGCCATCGATTTGGGTTAATTTTGCCTCCATGGGAAAACCCCAATTTAGAGCTTCCAAAACCTAGCAATGGTGCATCCTTTAACCTGCATCGAAACTTAAATCCAACGACCCAGGTAGCTTGCAAACAAGATTCTAAATACATACATACATTCAAAAATGACTTATGATGCGTGTATGAACAAATGGGACATTGAAAATTTTAAGAACAAACCGTGATTATGTGGCTGCATTTTGACGTGTTCTGACTGACGTTGAAGATGGGGTTACACTTAGAAAGCACTGGAGAATTGATTTGGATGCTTGGCTTGGTCTGAATCGTACCAGAATTCGATCTCCCACCTCTCTTTTATTCACCGTTTCTTCAAGTTTGAATAGGGTTCTTTGGCAGCCAAAATCCGTCCTAATGGCTTGAACATGTTATGGTTATATAGCAAAATCAATTAGGTTAACATTTTTAGAAGAATTTTGATTGATTCTTGTGATTGGAATTTGATTGGGACATGATTGAATTTGGTTATCAAATCTTCCTAAATTGGTCCAATTCCAATTTCCAAACTTTTTCTCCATGTTTTAACTGATTCTAAGATGGATTTGAATTGATTGAAATCAAATATATGACCTTAAATTACTAATTTATGATTTATTTGATTTAATTTGTATTTAAATAAATAAATCCAATATTAAATAAAATAAAAATCACAAAATAGATAGGAAGGGGTTTATGGGCTTCCCATGAAGTCATGGACATATTTAGAATCCACATGATAGGCCCATTAGTCAAAAATATAAAAATTCTCCATTTCACCTTAAGTGTATTTTCTCAAAATCGGCCAACTCGTGCAAGCCATAACTCCTTCAATTTTTATCATATGGAGATGATCTAGGACTTTTTGGAAAGATCAATATGTCCTCTACAATCCAATTTGGAAGCTTTTTTCCATTTGAAGATTTTATCCTGATGATATGGCTCTTGACAAAAAATAGCTTTTTTGCGAGCTTCTTGAAGGACCTATAATGTTTTGACTTATATATCTTATGCGGAAGCATTTATTGACCTTGGGCCCAACATCAAAGTTGTAGAGAATTGAATTTCCTTAAGAATGAACTTTGGTTGGGGAATTTATGATGAAGCACGTGGAAGATATGATCAGTCAAAGTTCAGTTGACTTTTAAGTAAAAAAAACCCTAATTTAGAAACCTGTCCTTTTGATGATTTCTGAGCTCTCCTTGATGAATCATGATCAACCTTTGATCAAATAATGAATCTAACATTAAAATGTTGATGTTGACCAAAAATCAGGAGTTTTGACTGTACTTTGACCACAGTTGACTTCTAGGTCAAACTAGTCGACTGTTGATCATTTGAGCAGTTGAATGAGCAATCTTATAAATCAGGGCTTGAAACTTGATGTAGGGATTCTTTGAATCATATGAGAGGCCATGGGGTCATTTGAAGCATCAGAAGTTGATTTTACTTGGAGAGAAGCAAAACCCTAGTTGTGGGTTGATTTGCTTAGGAGAGAGATAAACATGCTTATTTCTTAGTGCTTGAGCAAAAATATTTTGAAATATGATGGGCAAATTTTGGGGTATGACACATGGTTTTCCAAAGCATGTCCCTTACCTTAAGAATGTTGTTACTAGCCTTATGGCGCATACATCAGTTAGGAAATTGGCTAAGGATAAATGGTACTTTGACAGTGGATGTTCAAAGGCATATGACACATGCCAAAAATCTGTTAGTAGATATTAAACCATACTCCTCCAGTCATGTGACCTTTGGAGACTGCACTAAAGGTGAAATCAAAGGAACTGGAAGACTGGAGTGCTCAGGAGTTCCAAATCTTAATGATGTGCTGCTTGTGAAAGGATTGTCGACCAATCTAATAAGCATAAGTCAGCTGTGTGATCAAGAACTCAGAGTTAACTTCACCAAATTTGAGTGTCTTTTCATTAATAAGAAGAATGAAGTAGTTATGAAAGGAGTCAGGTCTAAGGATAACTGTTATGTGTGGGCTCCTCGAAAACTAAGCTACCCTTCCACATGTAAAAAGATTCAAAATGAGGGAAAGCTTATAATTCCTAAAAAGAATGCAAATGATGCGGTACTTGGTGGAATGTTGTATAAAATGTTTTAACATTGTGTTAAACGAGTAGAGTCAGGTGTTGGGGTGAGTCCCATTGATAAGCTGACCATTCCTCATGATCTACATGGCAAGCAGATAGAAGACTCTATACTTTTACCACAGAGTAAATATGGTAAAAATATAACCAAGAAATGTGAGGTTCCAAAAAGGAAATTGGTGATTTGCGCTTATGAGAATTTATAGCAATTAATAGGGTGTGGGAAATCTATACAAATGTTTTTATGGTGGTCTTACCAAAAGCAATTAATTCAAAATCACTCAATATATTTTCCCGCACACCACAATATTTCTATTTTTCGTTTCTACAACCCGCTCATCTTCCCTCTCAAAAAAGAAACCCTGTTTCATCTCTTTATCGCTAATCACAAGAACTTCAAGATGTCTCAACATTCTACAACATCTTCCTCTGAAACTTCTACTTGTGAAGAAACGATGTATGTTCTCTCCTATAGGGCTCAGTTGGTGAACATCTCGTTTGATAATGCGATTACTATTTTTCCTTTGACCACAGCCTACAACGCTGATTTGGGATTGAAGGAATTCCAAACCTTGCCTGCAACACGTTCTAAAGGACCATCTGCAGGTAATTATTCCAACCCTGTTCTTGATAAAATCAAAGAAGGAAGTAGATGTGTTGATAGGGTGATTAGACGTCTAGTCAATATGGTGCTGAGTGAAGATATTCTTGTGGCTGGGATCTCTTGACCCCTTTCGCAAATTGTTCCTCCCACAAATAATGATAAAGAAGAACAGACAACCGACACGTATAAAAGTGATTATTCTGATAACAATTTGCACAAACTTCTCTGTGCTAAAATCTACTGGAGCTCGAGGAGAAGGAAACTTGGAGGCATCATTTACTGGGGGATCCCGTCCTCCCAATCAGGCTGAATTGTGTAATAAAAAGGTCAATCCTATCGTTAATATTGTGGATTTATCCTCTGATGATGAACTCATCAAGAGTGTGGATTCCAGGACTGCAAAAAGGTTGCGGACTAGAAAATGTAAAGTTGTGGCTTACACGAATTCTCCCAAACCTAACAGGAAGCAGGTTGTGGTTAGGCCTGTAAAGTCTTTGAGCAAAGTGAATGTTGCCCCCAAGAAGAGAAAGATTAGGAAAGATACTGAATCTGATGATAATGTTGGTGATGCTCAAGACATCACACATGTAAAGAAAACTGTATCCAAGCAGTCATCTGTGAAAGTTCCAGACGCTCTCATGGATAACATCTCCTTTCATTCTGTTGACAGTGTAGACAGATGGAGATTTGTGTATCAAAGAAGGATTGCCCTGAAGAGAGAACTGTGTCAGGATGCTCTTAAAATCAAGGAGATTATGGACCTAATTTCTGCTGTTGGGCTCATTAAAACTAAAGCTGATTTTGCTAAATGCTATGAGAGTATGGTTAAGGAATTTGTTGTGAACATTCTCGTGGACTGTGCTATCCCTGGAAGCCATAATTTTAGGAAAGTCTATGTAAGAGGTAAACGTGTTCACTTCTCCCCTGCGGTGATCAACAAGTATTTGGGAAGAAGTGAGGACGATGGATGTGACCTGGAGGTGACTGATAATCAAGTCTGTAGAGAGATCATTGTAAATCAAGTCACTACTTGGTCAATGAGAGGCAACATGTCTACTAGTCAACTCAGTGTGAAATATGCAATACTGCACAGGATTGGAGCTACCAAATGGATTCCCACCAATTATAATTCAACAGTGGCAGTTGGATTGGGGAAGTTTCTCTATATTTGGGTACCAAAAGTAGCTTCGACTATGGTACTTATATCTTTAATCAGACTGTGAGACATGCTGCAACCAATGCCACCAAGATGCCTATTTTGTTTCCTTCCCTGATCTGTGGTATTGTCCTCAACCAGCATCCTGGAATCTTGTAAAGCTGATAAGTGCCAAAATGTCGATATTTTGAGTATATATTTGTGGCACTTATCGATTCTATTCTTATGGTTTTTGTAATAAAATCCTAACTTTTGTGTAACTATGTGAATACTTGTTTTTTGATTCATTTTTATACCAATTAATAGTTTTCCATTCATTTTATAGGTATTCATGCATATTTGGAGCATTGAGTAATAAAGACAAAAGGCTAAGCTTTAAGAATGCAAAATTTACCAATTCATCAAAGAATAAGGCTCAAAATAAGGATGATAAAAATCATCAATTTGGTCACCATTTAGTCAATATTAGATAGAGCATTGAATAAGCTTTCCAACGCTTCGAACCGGACACAAATCGGAGTTACGGTTCTCGAGTTATGGCGAAGACAAAATCTATTTTTTTTTCATGACAGCAGAGTCCGTTAAGCTGATCTCTGTGCCGCTAAGCGAGCTGAAGATTTTCAGACTTGTTAAAATGGGAAAAAAATCACATATTTAGGTCATGGGTTGGGTATTTTTGAGTCCCAACACCATCAACTTCATTCTTAAAGTAGGATTAGCTTAGAAGACAACACCAAGTCATGCACTTGGAAGATCGGAGGTGGATTTCTCATCAACCGGAGCTGACAACCTGCGAGATGTTTGGTTTATCTCTTCTTTTCTCTGTGTATTTCTTTGTGTTGGGTTTGTTTGTATAGTTACTCGAATCTTATGTATATTTACCGATTAGAATGTTATATTTAACTTGTTTTATAAATCTGTGTTGATGTTATCCTGGATTTTTGCTCTGTGCTAGGGATTTAGGTTCTTTAGAGATAAACTTCTTAAATCTTTATCTAGGATGATAATTTGTTGGTTCTAAACTCTAGAGATAGATTTAGAGCTAGAATTCACTGTTTGTATCTATACGTAACGCTTTCGTGTTTGAGCGGCGCACGAGAGATCGCCGACGTGAGAATACGGATGGACGCTTATGTGAGAGATATGTGATAACATAGATGAGTATCGTAGGTTGAGTATAATGGGTCGGTAAGTTTACGTTTGTGAAGAGTGAATATATTCGCATGCCTGATAAGTTATTTCTCTTCTAAGAATGTGTCTATTCTTTTTCTGTCCATATCTTTGTTTACTTTTCGTTCAATCAAACCCGAGCTCGAAATCGTAGAAACTATTGAATGGCATCTCTCCATCTCTGAGGACGATAATTCCCTGATCAATATTTCCAAATCTTTTGTTGCTTGCCACTATGCCTGCTTCAACAAAATGGCTCAGTTTCCGGGGATGGTTGTGAATTACATCACAATAGTTTCCGTGTTTTTGAGGTTTGTATATATTGTATATATATTACTTATACATGTTTACTTGTTCATGTTCACCATATAGGTTTACTTATATATGTTACATACAAGTATACTTTTGTTGGTGAATGTTGGTGAAACATGTTGAGATCAGACCAGCTCGTTATTTAAAATCTTAACTTTTCAACTTGTGCATCCAACATTCACCAACTTTCTCTTTGTGTATGTTAATAGTTATATGTGTTTCATGTTTGTACATATGTGTTTGTTCATGTACATATTTGTATACTTGTGTTTTCCTTTATGTTCATTTAATCATTGTATATATTTGTACCCGTAACGTTTGTTGTGTGGTTGGTTAGAACACTTTCTTTAGGTTTGTGCGGTGAGACGTCCCCATGGCATGACGAGAGGAGGCTACTTTCCAAACACCGAAAAAATAAAGGTGTCGAGCTAACGACGTAAATGGTTGTAAATATTGTTTATATTTCTGTTTATGAGGAATTTAGGTGAAGTGGTGAGTGATTAGAACAGCTGGTGCAGTTCTGATTTTTCTGAGTTTTGTTGTGTCCGCTAAGCGGAGCAGAGCTCACTAAGTGAGCATAGCAGAATTTTGTTTTCCTGCTTTGTACCAGTGGGGTTCCTATTCCACTTGGTTCACTTCTTTTTCCCACTTTCACCAAGGCTAGTTAGTAATATATATTAGTTTTGTTTTTCTAATTCTTTTGTTGGTTGTTTGTATTCAAATTTTGTTCGGTAATTCGAAGATTTTTTAGGTGATTTGCTAAAGCTTGAGTGTTTCAACTTGCATATGTATGGTAGGATATTGTTTTTGAAGTTGTATCATTCGAGGTACTCGTTTATCACTTTCTATAGCATAACATGTTTAGGAAACTTTTCATTTGTACAATTACCACGTCATTCATTCTTTTGCATTACTTGCTTGTTGATTGACTCACTTTAGTTCCCAAACCATAAATGTGAGGAAGCTTTCCATTGTTCATATATGCTGGAGGCCACAATCTTTGTTTTAACTGAATTTTATTATGCTTAATCTTTTGTTTATGTTGATTTTATGAAAGCATGAAAAGGATCAAGACATTTTGTTTCATTTTGAGCACAACCACCATAACCAAATAGTCAATTCACCTTGTGAGTGTGTGAGCATTTGTTAACCTCTTTGAGCTTTTTGTCAATGTCCATGTTGTTTATGCTAAATGCTTATCTTTGAGTGTTTAGTTCTCATTTTTGCATGGATAATTGATTCTTTGTTTTCTTGAACCCTCAACCATAATTTTTGGTATGAATTTTTACCTTGCCTTAGAAAGTAGGGAGTATTTACATGATGATGTGGTTGAATTCAAGTTGGGGAGAAAAATGATTATGTACTTATTTGGTTATTGCTATGAGGTTGAACAGAAAAGGAAAAGAAAAGAAGAAGAAAAAAGTGAAAAGAAAAGAAAAGAAAAACAAAGAAAAAAGTGAAAAAGTTTTGGAAAAAAACAAAAAGAAAAGAGAAGTGAACAATTGTGCTAATACGTATTGTGATTGGTTTGAGAAACTTGTGGTTAAGGAATAAGTTTGATCGGAATTGTGTTGTTTGAATCTTTGGTGGATTTATCACTCCCTTATGTTTAGGAAAGTTTTTGTTTCGATTAGCCTTAGGACCTCCCTTGTTTGTTAACCAAGCCACATTATAACCTTGAAAAGCCCTTGTGATTCTTGCTTTTATATCTTCAATGTGATTTTTGGATGAATGCATAATTTAGTCTTTTGTTTGCAAGATTGTTGGATTAGTGTTAAAAGTCCTCACCTTTGTGTTCTTCATCCATTGATGAATTTTTGCTAGGAGTGATTCATGATGTGAGCTTGTATTGGGTTAGAATGTTTTGTGTGATTTTTATGCTTAGGATTTGTTTCGTTTACATGTTATCGTTGTAGGATAGTGGTAGGTATTTACTTTATTTATACGTTTTTGTATTGAGCCATACATTTGTTTTTGGTTTTCAAAACTTGTTGATTCACAATTCTTTGGTTTATTACTTTTGATTCTTTGATTTATTTGACAATTTTTTAGGATAAACAAAGTTTCAAGTTGGGGAGAGTTTGATAAGTGCCAAAATGTCGATATTTTGAGTATATATTTGTGGCACTTATCGATTCTATTCTTATGGTTTTTGTAATAAAATCCTAACTTTTGTGTAACTATGTGAATACTTGTGTTTTTGATTCATTTTTGTACCAATTAATAGTTTTCCATTCATTTTATAGGTATTCATGCATATTTGGAGCATTGAGTAATAAAGACCAAAGGCTAAGCTTCAAGAATACAAATTTTACCAATTCATCAAAGAATAAGGCTCAAAATAAGGATGATAAAAATCATCAATTTGGTTACCATTTAGTCATTATTAGATAGAGCATTGAATAAGCTTTCCAACGCTTCGAATTGGACACAAATCGGAGTTACGGTTCTCGAGTTATGGCGAAGACAAAATCTGTTTTTTTTCATGACAGCAGAGTCCACTAAGCGGATCTCTGTGCCGCTAAGCGAGCTGAAGATCGGAGGTGGATTTCTCATCAACCTGAGCTGACAACCTGCGAGATGTTTGGTTTATCTCTTCTATTCTCTGTGTATTTATTTGTGTTGGGCTTGTTTGTATAGTTACTCGAATCTTATGTATATTTACCGATTAGAATGTTATATTTAACTTGCTTTATAAATTTGTGTTGATGTTATCCTAGATTTTTGCTCTGTGCTGGGGATTTGGGTTGCTTTAGAGATAAACTTCTTAAATCTTTATCTAGGATAATAATCTGTTGGTTCTAAACTCTAAAGATAGATTTAGAGCTAGCATTCACTGTTTGTATCTATACGCAACGCTTTCATGTTTGAGCGGCGCGCGAGAGATCGCTGACGCGAGAATACGGATGTTCTCGCAACTTCGCGTTAAAGATAACCTTAGTTGTGAGATGATCTCCTTTGTGCTCTAGAGATGGACGCTTATGTGAGAGATATGTGATAACATAGATGAGTATCATAGGTTGAGTATAATGGGTCGGTAAGTTTACGTTTGTGAAGAGTGAATATATTCGCATGCCTGATAAGTTATTTCTCTTCTAAGAATGTGTCTATTCTTTTTCTGTCCATATCTTTGTTTACTTTTCATTCATTCAAACCCGAGCTCAAAACCGTAGAAACTGTTGAATGGCATCTTTCCATCTCAGAGGACGATAATTTCCGGATCAATATTTCCAAATTTTTTGTTGCTTGCCGCTATGCCTGCTTCAACAAAAGCACGGATGTGGCTTGTAAGAGAGAGTCTGCCGTGAAAGATTATTTGCAGGAAAACATGTTGCGGATATTGTCCTGGCATTTGCTGAGAAGAAACTGTCTACCAAAACTGATGTTGTTCTAGCTTTGAAGGAGACCTACAAAGACTTGTCTGAGATCATTGCTACCAGTAACAAAAGGAAGCTTTACATTGAACAATTAATCAAGAGTCTTAAATAGCCTGCCGGGACTGGGATCGGTAATGCAACTGAAGGAGCTCCTGGTGCACAGGAATCTGATGACCGTGCAGAGGGTCGGACCTCTGAGAAAACTGCTACTGAAGATGATAGTGCTTCTGGTTCTGGTTCTGGTTCTAATGAGGAAGATTGAGGACTTTCATTTTGGTTCTGTCTTATGGTTGCTTCAGAACTTTCTTTTTGGCACCTCAGTGTGCTTGGTCTGTACTAATTCTTGTTATGTTGATTGATCCATATATTTCCCTACGCTTATATTAGTGTTATATATTTGACATATTATGGGTAAAAAGGTGGAGAGAGTAGAAAGCTCAATAGTAGTAACTTTATTTTGTTTTCTACCCTCTAAGGTTTATGGCGTGGTTGAGGGGGAGGATTAATTTTTTTTGTGCTGTTGCTCTGATGTGTGTTAGTCTGCTAATAATGTTTTAGCAAAAATTTACCAAAGAGGGAGTTTGTTGGTTCTGTGTTGGCAACAATTTTGGTAAAACATATTGTTAAGATTAGGATGTTCTGCGAGATGTCAAAGCAGATATCTTAACATCATTTTCTGAAATTGAACAGAGTATTAGTTTCTATTTTAGGCCTTTTAGGGTTTTTTGTTTTTCAAGTGGTTATTTCCCGTTTTGTTTGCTTAATCTCAAGAAGAATTTACTCGAGCTACTCAAACAATATTAGAGTAATTATGACCTAATTTCTTGGAGATTTTATGGGTAGCTCTAGAACCCTATTTGGAGATTGGCCCAAAGCCCATGTCTGTGCGATGCTGCTGTTCTATAAAAGTCCAACTAATCCTAATTGTAATGTGTGGCTTTTGTTAAGGACTTTGTGTTTTGTGCTTACCTAGTACTAGGTTGCGAGTCCTTTATTGTGTTGCTTGTAATCCACTATTGTATTGGGTTGATACTATAGGTGAAGTGTTTTATCTGAGTTCCATATGTGTGTATTCACAAACCTGTAGGTGTTGAATGCTGGTTTAATCTCCGAAGTTGTTAAGTAAGGAGAGTAATGTCGTTCTCATAAGCTTTTAAGCATTGAGAATTGTGTGTTTTGGAAGAGTGTCTTCTACGGTTTATTGTTTGTTTTGTTTGTCACAGGGTGTTGTGACTGAGGGGGTTTGAGGACGGCCTCATACCTAGGTGGTCTTAGGTAGAAGTCATAGGAAGGGTAGTGATTAAGTGAGAAGTTGTAAACGAGGGAGTTTAGTTTTGAATTGATACTATAGCATATTGATTTCATCCCTGGCTTGGTAGCCCCCAGAGTAGGAAGGTTGTTCCGAACTTGGTAAACAATTTCTTGTGTTTTTTACCTTTCTGCACTATTTTCATTATTACTGCCATCTTGTTCCATAACTGTTATCAACAGATATTTGTGTTGTGACATCTCATTCGACATCACATATCTAATACCAGAATTTCATATAGCATTGCATTTTTGGATTAATGTATGACTTTTTGCTTCCATTTAATTTTAATATAACTTGATTTGACTCTGATTGTAATTTAATATAACTTGGCCTCAGAAAATTACAAATGTTCGGACAATGGTGCTGCTCTGAAATGATTCAGGGGTTTCCGAAGATGCATCTTTAAAATAAATCACCCTTACAATTAATACCTTTTAAAGGATTTCAGTGAACATTTAGGAGATGCATCTTCGGATACACCCAAATAATATATGGAGATGTATCTCCGAACTATATTTTATTTAAAATGAGGTCGATCTCAAAATAGCGCATTTTGGTTTGATTTTGGTGCGTCCGAAGATGCATATTCGGACACATGAAAGGCAATTTTGAATTTAGGACTCCCTCTGAATATGAGCCCTCTCAGTTTCTCTCAATCACTTGTCCCAAGTGGTCAACTTAATCATTAACACAGTTGGATTTCATCTCGAAAATTCAACGACACTAGAGTGCACTTGAGCATCTTAAGAAGAGACGACACACCCTAACTTAAAAACCTATGGCCACATATCAAAGGAATAATGTGAATTGTCTCAATGATGAGACTCCATTTAATGCACCAATTCTCCATGTTATTCACACCGAGTGTCAAACTTATTTCACTTCTCCAAGCAATGACCCCGGTGCAGGGAACGTGACTGATCTCTCGAAAAAAGTTTCTCGCTACTACACCACGAGAAGCTTTAAGAGAAACTATTTTTTGCGATGGTCAAAGACTTAATAAGAGAAAGCTCACGTCTCATCCATATTTAGAGCACCACAACCAACTTTCACATATAAGAAAATATCACGTGAAGAAAAATGTATGATTCAAATTCAATTTCACTCTTACATCATTTTTTACTCTTTCACTAACTTAGACATTGGAGTGTTAATATTGCAGGTTAGCCGCCAGCCCCCTCTCTATCACACTGGAAGTTTGCTCCATTATACCAAAACTATATTTCACTATTCAGTGAACAACTCTGATTCCACAACAGAACATTACATTAGTAGATTGTTTTTTTTTTTTGGAAAAATACATTAGTAGATTGTTATTTCAATCTCTTAATTATCCTAAATTCAATTCTTATGTTTAAAAAAACAATTGTTGAGAAAAGGTAATCACCTCATAACTTATATGAGATATTAGTTTCAACAATTACACAATAATATTTTAGTTTTAAAAAAGTACAACGTGAAGAAATTGTCATGTTAATCCTACGGTTGAAATCCCAACAGTCTCACACAAGGCTTATCCTAGAAGAAAATCTTGCAGCTCCCAAGGCTATAAATAGGACACTAAAGCTACCACAAAAAGCATAAAAAATCTTGGCTTCTAACCTCTCTGAGTCTTATTATTTTAGTTTTTTCCAGAATCAATATTATGGCTAGCTTAGTGAGATCACTTCTTCACATTGGAAGTGGAAATGAACATAACCCTTTAACAATGTCTGATGAGCACATTTTGGAAGAGATTTATTCAACACATGTCCATAGTGACACCAAGTTTGATGCTCAATCTCTTTTCAACGTTGCTGGAAACATCCGTACACGTTCAACACATGTTGTTGAAAACATTTTGCAAGTATGCATATATAAGTAACTTAATTCTTTTTAAAAACATGAAGGGACACAGACAAAACCTATGAAAAAAACATTATTGCATTTTATTTTTGTTTTTATTTATGCATTTTAATTTTAATTTTGGAATTTTGCCAACTTGTACTGTATCTCTCGAGTTCATTTTATGTAGTATTATTGCTTTGATTAAATAATGTTAACTTGTTTGATTATTATAGGGACATCATGGAGCTCTGGAGCACTTAGATATCATTAATCCACATGCTGGCTTCACTTCACCCTTGTGTACTTTGAAGCAAATTAATTCTGAGGTCTATATTTAATTTATTTCATTTTCATATGCTAAAATAAATATTCTCCCCGGAAAGAAAAAAATATAAGTAAAAAGATATTTCAAAAATTGATATAGTTAATCTTCTTTTTAGCAGATAAATTAACTTTTTACATATCATTTTTGTTTACATTTTATTACGGATAAAACAGTTAGATATAGATACAAACATTTTACAATATTCCTTTTAACTGAAATTGTTTTTTTTTTTTTTTTTTCATTTTCAAGTTAGGTTTTGAGTAAGAACCTTGTTTGTGGAAGAAAACAATTTAATTTAGAGTGTAAATTGAGTAAGAATTACAAATCTAATATTGTTATATTAACTCATAATTTTTTATTACTTTGTTAACAACTCACGAGGAGCCAAACCGAATAAAAATTATATAAATGGTCAATTTAATGGGTGTTATAGATTACGATAAAAAAAGTGATTTTTAAATAAATATTTTATTTCATTTGATTTTAAGAAAAGTATTATCTATTGTGTTTGTTTCAAAATGTCTCTTTGATATCACCAAAAAACTTGTAGAAAGAAATAACTTGATTTTGTATTTCTCTCTTTAAATATGATTTTCTTCACAACCTAATCAAAATAGCTCTTTATTTTCAACATATAATGACTACCCATGTTTGAATAAAAATAAAAACTAACACATCAAAAGTATTTAAAAAAATATATATTAAACAAAAGGACCTAAATATTATTTACAAAATACTTTGGCAAACTAAAATAGGCTAGCTTAGAAAAAAAAACTAATTTTATATTTAAGTGTTTATTCCTTTGAAATGGCTTCGAACACTTTTTGCCTTTCCCAAATAAGCCAATAATTGAAACCAAGAAAAACCTTATCCACAGATTATTAGGTTTTGTTTTAAGGAGATGTTGTTTCCACCCTTATGGTTTATCCTACACCACCACGGCTTATCCTACACCACCACTACACCACCACTATGTGAAAAGACTAAAATGTTCTTAACGTTCGGAGATATTTCTCTGAACGCATTTTGTTTTACACATAACTGAAGTAAAAATGGTGAAAAACATTTATTATGTAAAAGATTGATCCAGAGATGCATCTCTCTAACGCCCCTTATTACATGAACTAGTGAGATATCCGGAGATGCATCTCAGTGAAATGAATGATCTTTACCTTTAATTTCCGTGAGATATCCGAAGATGCATCTCAGTGAAATGAATGATGTTTACCTTTAATACCTATTTGTTTTGCTTTCTTTGAAGTGATGAAATACAATAATAATATTTTGGTATTTGAAAGATGTTTTTTAAGGGTTTTTTTTTGCAATGGTTGTTTGCTTTAGCTTGAAGAAGAAGAAGTTCATATAAGGTGGTGTTTTATCAACCTTCTTGTTGGGTATTTTTGAAGATACATCTTCGAAGATACATCTTCGAAAATATCGTTAAATTGTTATTTTTTTAAAATCAGATGTGTAAATAACAAAATTTCATAAATGAGCACGTGCATTTTCAGATACACCCAAATAGTATTCGGAGATGCATCTCTTAACTATTTTGTTTTTTCAAAATTGAGGTGAAACTAAAAAAAAAAAACAGGATTGGTGTGGCTTTGAATCCATTTGGAGATACATTTCCGAATACTTAAAAGGCAAAATTGAATTTTTAATAGTGTGGTATGCTCCTATAAAGATGGAAAGAGCATTTCCCTGGTTATATCTTAAGATTTGGTACCAATTTTTTGAAACAACTCTAATAAATACAGCAAATAACTATCAAAATTTATTTATAATGGTAAGAGACTGCATTTTGAAAATCTTTTAAAGGTTCATTATAAACAAACAACCTCATTCAGGTTGGATTTGTCAAATCATATTTAGGGACGGACATATTAAAGGGTGCGGATCTAATACCTTGATCTGCCCCTGAGAAAAAACGTGAGAAAACAAACATGTCCAACGAATCGAGTAAGTTCCTCCCAGAAGGAATTCAAAAGAAGACATTTAATTTTATTGTTTTTAATAATTAAAAAAATTATTAAATTCTTTTAAAAAATGTATATTCTCCTTAAGGTTTGCTAGTTCTTCTTAAGCCAGAGGCCTCCACTAATCTAAATTCTTCTGCATAGACTGTATCAATTAATTGCTTTATGGTGGCAGATGTCATGCAAGGCACCAGGTGAGGAAATAGCTTACAAAACAACACTATCAATCCTAAACAAGCTGTCAAACTATTCATGGGTTGCAAAAGGAGTACTTACTCTTTCTGCTTTTGCCCTTGAATATGGAGAGTTCTGGTTTCTATCACAGTATCAATCATCAGAACCACTTGCCAAATCATTAGGCACAATCAAGAGAGTTCCTCAACTCACCAAACCTCAAGCACTGAAAAAACACCGCAGTGCAATTCTGGAACTCAACAATCTGATCAAAGCAGTGTGGCAAGTGATTGATATCATCATTGAGTTGGAAAGGCTCAACTCACATCATGATATCAAGGAAGTTCCAGCTCTTGCACCAGCTTTAGAACAATTCCCTGTTGATGTCTATTGGGTTATCATCACCGTTGTTGCAATTGTTACTCAGTTTGAATGCCTCACTACTGATTCGTAAGTTTCAATATTATTGTAGAAATTGAAACCTTGTACATAATTAAGTTAGCTACATTAATAGTTACTAATTAATTTTTTTATTTAATTTTCAGGGATAAGAGGCAGGACTTATCTCAATTTGGTCAAAAGATTAACATAATAATCAGCAAATTGAGGAAGCATGTGTCACAAATCACTATCCAGATTGGTAATTATATGTTTTTGTGTTGTCAACCCCAATAGTAAGTATTTTCTTCTGAGATTGAAGGATTTTTTTTAAATTCTCAGATGAAGCAGAGTATAACAAGTTACTCAAGAAGCTCTTTCAAACCCCGACGGAAATTATGGAAGTGTTTAAGGTGTTGATTTTTTGGAAAAACATTCCAAAAGCACCCATCATCTTTGATGGTTCCAGTAAAACACTGGTTAGTATTTATCATATCTTAACTGCTTAATATGTTATGACAGTAAATCGATTTTTTAGAATAGTTAGTCTATGTTTAAATATGTTGTATAATTAAACAGGTACATATTGAAGTGTTGAAAAAGAAGGATGTGTTCTTGTTCATTTCAACCCTGGATATCAGTCAAGAAGACATCTCAATTTTGATTCCAATTTATGAGCATATGAAGAAAACAGGAAGCCAACACAAGATTGTGTGGGTTCCCATTGTGGAGGAATGGAATGATAGGTTGAAGAAAAAGTTTGACTCATTGAAGTCTAAGATGCCTTGGTATGTGTTGCATCACTTTGCACCTATAAAAGGCATCAAATACATAAAGGAGGAACTGCATTTCAAGCAGAAGCCTTTGGTTGTTGTGTTGAGTCCACATGGAAAGATTCTACATCAGAATGCATTCCATATGATTCAAGTTTGGGGAGTAAAGGGATTCCCTTTCTCCAAATCCAAAGAAGAATCAATGACCCAAGAATTAATGTGGGTTGATTCCCTCCTTGTTGACATTGATATAAAGATTAAATGGGTAAGTTTTTTAATGGTGTCATAAATCTTACAATCTCTTATTATCATGAAAGCATATAGATATTACGATAACATTAAGAGTTTAATTACTATGTACTAAGAGTTTAAGAAAACTACTATATAGAAACATTTAATTATATTTGATCATAATGTCATGTAGAAGGAGGAAAAGTCTGTCATCATTTATGGAGGCAAAGATAAGGAATGGATTCAACAATTCACTAAGTATGCTGGAGCCCTAGCAAATGATGCCGCTATTAAGCAAGCAAAGACTTCAATTGACCTATTTTGCTTGGAGTCTCAACAACCAAACGTGGTTAACAACTTTTGGAAAAAGGTTGAGAGTTTGTTTGTGACCAAGATGCATGAGAAAACAAACACAGTAACACAACAGGTTGAGAAATTGCTGTCATACAAGAATGAGACAGGGTGGGCAATTGTAACCAAAGGGTCTATTGTGACTGCTGTTGGTCATGGGACTACAGTTTTGAAAACTGTGGCAGAGTTTGACAAATGGAAGGATGTGTTTATCAACAAGGGCTTTGAATTTGCATTTAGAGAACATCATCACAAGGTTGCTAGTACCTTTCATCTCTGCTCTCACCTTGAGATTCCTAATGTTGCTGGAAAAATCCCGGACTTCATTGAGTGTCCAGATTGTCACCGCACAATGGAAGTGTTTATTAGCTACAAGTGTTGCCATAATGGGGATAAGGTTAATGGTGAGCATTAGGTAGCTTCATGGGTATTTAGCATGAGAGAGCTACGTTTACGTACTATGTTTAGTTATTGCATTTTTTTCCTAGTCATTTGAGTGTTGAGATCACTATTAGTTTGATGTTTAAGTACCCGTATGCAATGTAGCCAAGAGTCATGCATTATCGTTGATCACTGTAAGATCACGAATGCAACTAGAATAAGGCTATTTGTTAAATTTGCATTATTTTGTTGTATGAATAAAATGTTTAAGTTATGTGTCCTCGAGATTTAAGATGAGATTTTTAACTCTAAATTTCCGCTTAAAGTACTGTCATAAATTTCTTCTCCAACTGAAAAATGTAAATTATGTCTATGACATGACTTTTTCACATCATGACCATGTGTTTAACTATAAGACTAGTAAGAATAAAATAAGGGACTTTGAAGACAAAAGTTATATCTTTTTTCTAAGGAATCGATAAAAAATATAAGTGGAACCTGAAACGTTTATTTTTAACCATAACAGTTGTATGTTTGTTATTCTTGTGTTCTAAACTCTTTGTAACATTCTTTACTGATGGGTATTATTGCTTACTCGTTACCAACATTCTAGAACAAAAACTTGCAACGGAAATAAACAGAGATTACACTTAAAAAAGAACAGAAAGAAGGCGAGGAAAAAGAATGATGAACAGTTTGTATAAAAAACGATTCAATTAATTTCACGCTATGAATCTAAAGGGATAATTACAAGGACAATCATACATGTTTTTAATTCTTAGAAAACCTTACATATGGGACAAATTCCAACAGAAGGCAGAAGAAATCCCATCTCAATTAAAACAAGCTCAGACATCATATTATAAAGAAGTAAAACTCAAGATCATAGAACAGTACCGCAGACAAATGTTGGTTGTTGTCATGCCCATCATCTATTAGTTTTGTTGAGGACGCTTCATTTTGAGAAGATGTGATAGCCCAGCTATAACATGTAAACGGCTACTTGGGATACCCGACTTAGCCAGGGCCCTTCCTTTGTTGTCAATAAGCACAAAGCAGGGGACATAACTAACATCATAATTAAGGAGCTGCAATAGCAAGACTTAATTATAACTCAGCACGAAGTCACCATGCAAAGAAAAAACATATATGATGTAGCTAGAAGGGTATTGAAAGATAGCAGAATCACAATTTCATATAAGGATGCAAGAAGAATATCAAGAAGTACTAGATTGAGCTGTTTCCAAAGGAAACCCAAATAGACTAAACTTGACGATTTAGGCAAATCGTGGAAAACATACCACCAACCGTTGAGCTAAAACATAATAACCTACTCGGATGATGCAGAACAAATTAGAATCAAATCCAATATTTGTTGAGTGTCTGTTTGGGATTAATAAACAAGTAATGTTGATTCATGCTACTGTTGCAAGCCTGCTTGGATATTCTCCCTGCCACTATTACAAGTTTGTGTAAATTGCTACATTATCTTCGATGGAAATATAAATTCTCACTCTTTACAATGGGAATGAAAAGAAGAAAATATGAAAGAAAAAAAACAAAAACAAAAACATAAAATCTTGGAATGAATCATACCCCTTAATACGTTTTTCAACCTTGAAGCACTCACAATAATGTTACATTCTCAATCTTATTTTCCTTATAACATATTTTCATACTTTAAATAAACACACTTTAAGATATCAAGTACGATCCTGTAAAATAGGTTTGGTCTAACGTGAACGGATGAATTAAGCGCTGCATCATGCACAACTTTAATGCAACTTGTATAAGAGGTGAGAAACACGCAGAGTCTAGAAGGTGATCACAAATCAAAGAATGTTATGTGTGATCAATAAATTTGAAGATGGAGATTAGGATCCACTAGCAACGTGGTACAAGTTGGACTGCACTACAAGAATATATTTAAGCTTATCTACAATACATCGATATAAGCTCTTGTGAAACTCTTTGAGAATTTGTGAAAACAGCTTATGACATGTCCATTAATTGTTTTCAACTTATTTTCATATGTTATCTAGGATAGCTTACACCTAAACCCTTATAGGATAAATGCTTATTTAAGCTGTTTATCCAAACATGACTTAATACTAGTGATATTTCGATATATATTGCTATGCTACATTCAATCAAAATTAGAGAAGGACACAACTAATCCTAATTACAAGGCTGAAGCCCTAATTGACACTGGCAATGTTATTAAACATGACAGACAAACAACGAATATGAATTGAACCTGGTTATAGAGCTACCATATATAATCATCATCATCATTGAAAATAAGGGCTGATAAGCTAAAGAAGCTAATGCAATTTGAATTAATATAGTGTATTGAAAACAAGATACCTCAGGTAGCCACTTCTCATTCTCAGCATCTGCCATGACAACATTAAGCCACTGAGAATTCCTTGTTTCCATTTCCAAAACAAAATTAACCAACGAATTACAGAGCCTGCATTTGGGCGAATAAAACTCGAGCAAGGTCGCCTCCTTATCACTTGCCAGAGCAGCAGCAAATGCACGCTGCTCAGCCTCGGCCTGCTCCGCGCCACTTAGAGCCACTTTCTTCTTCTTGTTCCATGTCAAATTCAATTTCTTATTAGGTTCCAATGAATTTGGAGTTTGAGAAGTTGGAGAATTTGAAAGAGAATTGGCGAAATTAAAAGCTAATGATCCAAGAGTTTGGAGAGACTTGAATAACCAAGGAGGGTCAGAGTTGTTGCAGGGGTTAGGGGTTTGGGGAGTTTTAGGGTTAGGGTTTAAAGCATCCCATGGCCATTTCAGACAAAACGGAGATTGCTTAGGATTAGGAATCAAACTCATTTCATTCACTCCCTATCAGGAACGATATAGAAATTGATCAAATAGAACTGCAAAGCTACTGACACGGTGAGAAATCAACGCCTCTTTGGTTTTAGATTGAAAGGATTTTATAGATATTCCCTGGAGGAGTGTTTAAATTTCCCACTAGTAGACTTTTCAATAGAAAAGAAGATATTTTAATATTAATTAATAAAAATTAATAAATATAATTAAAATTATTTTTTAAAAAAGAAGGGAAAATCAATACTTAGGTAAGTCTCTGCATTAAATGTACAAACACAAGATTGGCTTGTAAATATTGTTGAATTAAATGTAAATATAATGCTTTTAAAGGTTTAAAATGACATAAAAAAGTCTTTCTAATAAGTCTAGTGTGAATCCAATTATAATTAATTTTAATCATTTTATGTACAAACACAATAAAGGTTGTCATTACTAATAATTTCATCATGTAAATATCAAAATATACAAAATATATGTCACACTTTTCAATAATATAAATGTACTCCCTCCGTCCCAAATTATAAGAGAAAAAAACAAAATCACGCTTATTAAGAAAAGTAAAAACAAAATTATTTGATTTATGGTTTTCTTGAAATAAAGTGTTTTGGAAGATGTAAAAAAAAATCTAATTGGTTGTTGATTATAGAAATGATGAGAGAGAATGTAAGTTAAATGCAATTTGCATTTAATTTTGCCTTGAAAGAAATGAAAGATGATTTTTTCTCTTATATTTTGGGACAAGAAAAATGCATTTTTTTCTCTTATATTTTGGGACGGAGGGAGTATTATATTCCAAAACTTTAGTAATGGTGTTTGCCATTTCTTAAAGAAATGGAGAGGATCCTCTTCCTAGTAAGCCATTCTTGTGTTGGGAGAATACTTGAAGAACTTATTCGGATTTCACTGAAGTATTTGCAGAGCAATAGTGTTAAATCCTGCTTTGCCAGAAAAATAATGCTTAAGATAAATTCATGCGCCTAAATTTGTAACATTTCAGACACTTAGCAAGAGAATGACTATTTTCTTGGTTTGTAGTGAATACATTATGAGAAATGTTATTTTGATATTGACCTTTTCATTGTTTTATAAAAATTTTAATGCCAAATTGGTTATATGTGCTTTCTACCTAGGATGATTTAGTCTCAGAAGATATCCATCCTTCCAGAAATAAAATGTAGTAAAGCATCAAAACAAATTATGCAATTCCTTAATTTGGATCACAGAAGGTTTTCTGCTTTTCTCATTTGTAATGAAAGCCAACACTTGACAAGCTTAGGTTTTGGCTTGCATTGTGGCCTACTGCTAGTAAGTTTTACAGTTCTGTTTCTCTAGTATTCAAATGCTGATTTTGAACTATTAAAAGTATTTTAACTAATATATCATCATCAGATAGTGGCAAATAATGGGAACTCTATGCGAGCCCAATGAAAAAGTGCGATAGGCATATACAGAGCACAATCATGAAACCCTACAACATTTGATAAAGTACGATAGGCATATACAGAGCACAAACATGAAACCCTACAACAAAATGCTCGCTTTCATCGCGATACCAAACATTAATGTTTAGCTACACCAAAACATAGCTACATATCAGAGGTTGAAATTGGGCCCAGATAATCCCCTTCCAGGCCAACCAGCGCCTGAAACTCCCTCTCTGCCTCCATCCACTTTGTCCCGATCACCACAACTCGAACCTTGACATCTTTTGCAATCTTGGGCATTTTCTGATTCATGAAATAAGGATTTTCACCGAGAACATACTCGTAACCAGGCATCTTGCTACTTGACAGATAAGCATTCTCAATCGGACCAATCCGCATGAAAACCCCATGCTTCAGCACCTTGTGAACTGTCCCCTCTAATACCTCACCCTTGAACATCTTGAAGGTGACAGAACTGAAAACAACAGGGAAGAGGACATCCCCAGTGTGTTGCCTCACTTTCCCCTCTCCTATCTTATCAAGTGTCGTCACCGCAAGAAAGTATCCCAAATCCTTCGTCGCCTTTTTAGCCGCAAAGTCGCTTAGAAGGCGGATGAGGATTGCCCGCTGAAGCATAAGACTTCCTGGCTTCAGATTTTCTGCGGCAATGATGACATTCCAAGCAAGCTGCACTTTGAGAAACATGATGCTACAAAAATATACTCCAGTGTCAGTATATCCTACATAATTACAAAGGAAACATAAATTTAGAAAACATAAGTTCACAAATCAAGATCAGTTAACTAGTAACTAACAGTGCAGTTGCAATAAATACAAAAAACTATGTTTCGATCTATGTATCGATGAACAACGAGTTTGAGAAAATTAGGGTAACACTCTAATTTTATTGAAGCTCCAACAATCACTCGTCATGATTCGAACAATTTCACTGTGAATCCATCCAAACATTCACTAAAATGATGATCATATTCAGTGGTTGGATCCAAATCATGAACATAAAATGCAGTATCATCAATAATCAAAGATAAAATGCATAATGCAGTTGAAAAATCACACGCAAAGTTGAAAAATATAAACTACAGATTACAGTGTTTTCTTCTACAGCGACTGATTTTACCCACAAACCCTATTCTCAATTGAAGGACAAAAAAAAAACAAAAACAAAAATCTAAACGAGAAATACATGCATATTGATGAATTCGTAAGAGAAACATAAAAACACGAAACAATGTGATGATCCAAAATATAAAAGTATGAAAAGTTGTTGAGAGGAATGAGAAAACTAACCGAAGAAGAGAGGGGAGTGAAGAGTGTTGTTAGGGTTTCTTACTTGATTTTGATCTGGGTCTTGAAAACGAAATGAAGTGGAAGCCCCTTCGTACACCGAACAACTCCTTTTTTTTAATTACAGCTTCATTTTTTTGATAAACATAATTACATTTTTGTCCTTTGGTTTGTTCTGTTCTGTCTGAAATTTTGATCTCTAGCTCTGTTTTTTTTAATAAACCTAAGTAACTACCTTCTTTTTTATCTTTTTTTAGAATTTTAAATCTTAAATGTTTAAGTTAAGTTCTTTCATTGTTTACATTTGATTTAATTAGAATATATTAAATTAATTTACATTGATTAAATTTATTTCACCGAAAACTTATCAGTTAGATTATATTAAATTTCAACGTTAAAAAATTTTAGATTTTTAATCTTTATAAACCTTAATCTTGTTTCATCTCCTTCAGTCTGGCCACATTTCCGTAAGTTCGGTTATTCTGGAACGAATTACCCTGAGTTCAAACGTATCATTCTGTCACTCAATTGATTTTTAAAATATTCTTTTAACCACTGAAATATCATGTACTCAACTATAGGAGATTCATGTCTTAAGCATATCCAACGGTCTTTCACTTTTCACGCCTCAAAGATAGCGAGGCAATTATTTTTCTTCCCTATATGTACTGGATAGTGTCATTTCAGGTAACAAGTTTCAAATACAATTTGAATACTCCCTCTTTATCGACATACTGACTTGAGCAACAGAGTGCTAACCTTGCAGGTACACCCCAATTCTATCGTCGTCGCAGCTTCCGCAACTCTTCATACTTCTGGTTCTAAAATGGAACGGTGGCATCGTATATGGAAATCGACTCCTGGTTCCCATGTACTCTACGATTCTCCATTTTAACATTCAGTGTTGAATTCTCTTCAACCTCTACACAGGAGATCCAACAAATCGAAGACGAAACTCCATGACGTTCGATTGAATCAAATTCAACCGATAAAGACATATTAATTCTCCTAATCTTCGGCTATCAATTCTTCTAACATCGTCGATCTAAAGAAATGGTTGGATCAAGAGTTGCTCGTTCTGTCACCGCGCGCAAAGCCACTTTAGCAGTTGCACGTGTGGCACCAACAACTGCCAGTCAACAGAACACAACTCATCCTCTTCCTATTGAAATGAACTTCGGACCCAATGCTCTTTAGCAACTAGATCTAGTCCTTCTTCCACTGAGAGCAAAAACAGTCCAAACGCCGCCTCTTAGGGTTTCGACCCCACTTCCTAAGTAACTACCTGGGATCTCACACGGTTTCAGCATTCTCAAGGAAAATCTTGGATCTCAACGTGCAAACGAGTTGATCAATGGTATTTACAACATCATTTAGAAAAAAACTCAAAAGCATTAGAAGAAACATTCTTTTGTTTGAAAGAAAGCCTCCAGGAGCCTTGCGTTTTCAAGCAAATATTCCATTGCGTTTTGGGGAAATTGTGTATTGACAGCACCTTATCTAATCAATAAAACCCCTACAGTAGAAAATGAGGGAATAACTCCATACGAGTTACTCTTTAAGAGAGAACCAAACTATGGGCACTTGAGAATGTTTGGCTGCTTGTGCTGCAAGAAAAATAACTCAAAAGGAATCAGTAAATTTGATTCCAAAATTGAAAGATGTATTTTTATTGGCTATCCACATGGACAAAAAGGATGGAAAATTTACAATCCAAAGACTTGTGAATGCTACATATCAAGAGATGCGGTGTTTTATGAGCATATATTTCCTTACCATGTGCAAGAGAATAATAGGCCTACTAATTTTAGAAATAACTCATCAGGAGATAACCTCAATGATCAACCTTCACCTATAATGATGCAAAATTGGAAGCACGAACTCTTGAGGAAATTCCCCATAACGACCAAACATCAGGTCCTATGGAGAGTTTACCTATTAAGGAGCCTGAATACATAAATCAGACTGAGAATGAATCTATAGAGCAAGAACATGTATCCATAGATAAGGTGAACGAGGAAGTCACCAATGATTCTAAAAAAGAATCACCAAGTGAAGGTGAAGGAGAAGCCTCTAATGAGGGGGAGCCTCGGGACATGTCATGCATAAGACGACCTCCAAGTTATCTAAAAGACTATGATTATGGAAAATTAAACATAAACCCCAAGTGCATGGCATCAGTTCCATAAGCCTCTTCACGTATTACATATCCCATCTCAAAATTTTTAAAATATGATAAATTTTCGTAAAAACATAGAGCTTACATTGCAGTTATAACTAATGACGAAGAACCTCAATCATATACCCAAGCAGTTAAGCACGAAGTTTGGAAGGAGGCCATGGCTCAAGAAATCAAGGCTCTAGAAGTTAATGAGACATGGGAACAAACTCATTTACCGCGAGGAAGAAAATTGATAGGATGCTGATGGGTGTACAAAATCAAACATAAAGCTACAGGTGAGATTGAAAAGTACAAGGCCAAATTAGTTGCAAAAGGTTATACATAAATAGAAGGCGAAGACTTCAATGAAACTTTTGCACCATTGGCCAAAATGACCACAGTCAAATGCTTGTTAGCAATGCCTTTATACATGTAGAACTGACAGAAGAAGTATATATGAGTTCTCAACAAGGATATAAAGTTTCAAACAAAGATTTGGTACGCAAATTGAAAAAAGTCATTGTATGGCTTGAAACAGACATCTAGAAATTGGAGCAAACTATCTCAATCATTGATAAAATATGGTTTCCAAGACAACCAGTATGATCATAATCTATTTACTTATTCACATGGATCAATTTTTATTGTTGTTTTGATTTATGTTGATGACTTGATCATTGCTTGTAACGACATTAAGGCTTGTGATCAGTTCAAGAAATATCTTAATCAATGTTTCCACATGAAAGATCTTGGTTCCCTTAAATACTTCCTAGGCCTGGAACTAGCATAAGGGTCATAATGGATATTCCTTTGTCTAAGAAAATACACCTTAGATATTCTACAAGAATGTGGAATGCTTGCTTGTGAGAATTCTTTGTTTCTCATGGAACAAAATCACAAACTTGCTTTGGCCAAGGGACCTCCACTATTAGAATCATCAAGGTATATGAGACTAGTTGGTGACCTAATTTACTTAACTATCACTAGGCTTGAATTAATCTACTTAGTTCACATTCTAATTTACTTATCTATTGAAACTTGGCAATGCTCCAATATCATGGAAAACAAAGAAATAAGCCACAATCTCTCGATCCTCAAATGAGGTTGAATATCGTGCAATGGCACATGCCACAAGTGAAATACTATGGCTACATAATCTGTTAGAGACTCTACAAGTCCCATGCACCAAACCAACGCTTCTACATTATGACAATCAAGCAACTCCTCATTTAGTTGAAAATCAGGTTTTCCATGAAAGAACAAAGCACATTGAAATTGAGTGTCATTTTATCAGGGAACACATACAATCAAGTGTCATAAGCAACTTACCTGCCCACCAAACAACAAAATGCTGACATTTTTACTAAGTCATTTGGCGTGAAAGTTTTTCAAGACCTCATGTTCAAGTTGGGTGTTTATAATCCTCACCCTCCAACTTGAGGAGGAGTATTAGAGATATATTTATTAATTTGTTAGGGTTGATCCTATTTTCAAGATTTGTTATTAGTTTATTAGGGTTGATCATATTTTCAAAATTTGTTATTAGTTTGTTAGGGTTGATCCTATTTTTCAACATATGAAAGATAAATCATCAGCGTTTATATAAAGGCATATTATGTATCATTCTTTTAGAGTTGTTCACCACAAAATATAGGTACTTTTGTTGTGAAAAACGATACCAATAACAAAGTATAATAGGGAATTAGAGAGGATAAGAAGAACACAAGAATTGGTTATAACTGCTATTCTTTTACTTTCTCTTAAAACAAGATTACAAGTTTACAAGAATAACAAATAACCTCTCTCATCCTAAATTAGGATTTGCAGCTTAGCAATGATGAGAGACTAGTATGCTATTTATAATAAAACCTAACATACTAACTAATGGGCTTTTTCAGCAAGGCCCATTACACAAGCCAACTTAATAAACAAGCTAACTTAACAAATTAGGGTTTAAACACTAAAACCTAATTTAACATGCTAACAACCCTAGCATCTTCGACATCTGCATGCTAGACCCATCTTCGACTACAGCATGCACACTTCGACACCAGCATGTGAACAATCCTTCGACTTCATGCTTAACTCTGTCGAACTGTCGAACCAAGAAGCTACCTTTCGACAATACTAGAGTTCGATCCAATATCTCACAAATCTCCACCTTGGACCTAACTCTACAACGTCAAGGAACAAACTAGCTTTCTTCATGCAGCTTTATCGACTGCATACAATGGAAAAACTTGCAACTCGGCAATTTCTTGGTGATCATATCAGCAGCATTGTCTTCAGTCGAAACCTTCAGCACTTGGACTTCTCCACGCTCGATTACTCCTCTGACGAAATGCAGCCTCACATCAATGTGCTTAGTTCGCTCATGATAGGCTGAATTCTTCGACAGGTGTATTGCACTTTGACTATCACATTTAACAGTGATACCTCGACCTTGAAGTTTTAGCTCCTTCGCAAAACCTTCAAGCCACAATGCTTCTTTCACAGCTTCAGTTAGGGCAATATACTCCGCTTCAGTGGTTGATAGAGCAACAACCTTCTGAAGTGTTGCTTTCCAACTAATTGCAGTGCCAAACATAGTGAAAACATATCCAGAAATAGATTTTCTGGAATCCATACAACCTGCATAATCAGAGTCGACATATCCTACTATTACTGCTTTACTATCTTCACCCAAGGCTCCACCATAAATTAAGACTCTGTTTAGAGATCCATTTGTGTACCTTAAAATCCACTTCAATGCTTGCCAGTGAGACTTTCCAGGATTCGCCATGTACCTGCTTACAAGACTGACTGCGTAAGCTATGTCGGGTCTAGTACAAACCATAGCATACATCAAAGAACCAACTATATTAGCATACGGAATGCTATTCATATAGGCTCTTTTGACATCAGTACTGGGACACTGATCAATACTCAGCTTGAATTGAGGGTTTGTTGGAGTCACAACTGGCTTCGAATTCGACATACCAAACTTTTCAAGAATCTTCCGTAGATATGCCTTTTGAGATAAGCATAACTTCGACTTCTTTCTATCTCTTCGAATGTCAATTCCAAGAATCCTGGAAGTAGCTCCCAGATCCTTCATATCGAACTCCTTATTGAGTTCAACCTTCACCCTCATCACATCTTCAACATTGTTGCTTGCTATGAGAATATCATCCACATAAAGCAACAAAATAACAAATGAATTACCAGGTCGAAATCTGAAGTAAACGCAGTGGTCGAACTGACTTCTAATGAAACTTATGCGTGCCATGAACTTGTCGAATCTCCTATTCCACTGTCGAGGAGATTGTTTCAGCCCATACAAAGATCTCTTTAACTTGCACACATAATCTTCCTTCCCCTTTTCGACATACCCTTCAGGTTGCCTCATCAGGATCGTTTCATCTAGATCACCATACAAGAACGCAGTCTTCACATCCATCTGTTCCAGTTCAAGATCGAACTGTGCCACCATGGCAAGCAACATTCGAATGGACCTATGCTTCACAACAGGAGAAAACACATCATTGAAGTCGACACCTTCTTTCTGAGTGAAACCCCTTGCAACTAACCTTGCCTTGTATCTTTTCGACGTCACTCCTTCAATTCCTTCCTTAACTTTGAAAATCCATTTACAGCTGACTAACCTTGCCCCAGCAGGTTTCTTGATCAGTTCCCAAGTATGATTATCATGAAGAGATTTCATCTCATCATCCATGGCCTTCAGCCATTCAGTCTTATTTCGACTCCTCATAACTTCCTTATAGTCTCTAGGTTCTTCGTCTAGAACCTCACTTGCAGAGATTAAGGCATAAGCTATAAGATCTGCATATCCAAGTCTCTGAGGTGGCTTGATGACTTTTCTCGACCTATCTCTCGACAATAGGTAGTCATCGTCAGTTTCCTCAACTTCAGCATCTTCTGCTTCTTCTTCGACTTCATCTGGGATATGCAATTCAGCATCAACATGCTCCACCTCAACAGGATCTCTACCTGTTCCAGCTCTTCGTCAGATGTTTCTGTACTTCGACCAACATCATCAATTTTCTTAAAAGCCATTTCAGCTTCATTGAAAACTACATCTCGACTGGTGATACACCTCCTGTGACCTGGCTCTAGGCACCATAGCCTATAAGCTTTGACTCCTTCAGGGTATCCCATGAACATGCATTTCAGAGCTCTAGGTTCGACCTTGTCTTGCCTAATGTGAGCATAGGCTACGCAGCCAAATACTCTTAGTTTGTCGAGATCTGGTGGATGTCCCGACCAAACTTCTTCAGGTGTCTTCATATCTAACGCTGTCGAAGGACATCTGTTTATCAGATATGTTGCTGTCGAAACAGCCTCAGCCCAGAACACCTTCTTTAACCCCGCACTAGTCAACATGCATCTGACTCTCTCCAAAATAGTTCGATTAAATCTTTCAGCCAAACCATTTTGCTGTGGAGTACCTGCAGTAGTTATGTGCCTTGCAATACCAAAGGCAGCACAAAAACTGTCGAATGCCTCATTGCAAAATTCAAGGCCATTGTCGGTTCTCAACCTCTTGACCTTCCTGCTAGTCTGATTTTCAACCAGAGTCTTCCAACTTTTGAAATTCTCAAAAGTTTCATCCTTAGTCTTCTGGATGAATACCCATAATTTTCTGGAATAATCATCTACTATGGATAGAAAATACCTTGCTCCTGAATGTGATGCACACCTTGCAGGCCCCCAAAGATCAGCATGGATGTAATCAAGGGATCCATGTGTTCTTTGTTTGCCTTTGTTGAACTTCACTCTGCAAGATTTTCCAAGTACACAGGGTTCACAAAACTTCAGATTTTCGACGTTGTCTCTGTTATACCCCAAAATTTGCCCGCATCTTTTTTCAAGAAAACTCCAATCTGAAAATTAAGAGTCTCATATAATCATGGATTTTTATTTCAACAAATATCCTGACATATGAAATACTTAGTTTTTAATTTTTCTTGTACAGTAATTTGGCTTGCAGTTGAATTTATTCTTACGCAAACGCCAAATACTGTTTATTACTTCACACATGCTATTTATTTATTTACAGATAAATAGTACTGACACAATTGGTACAGAGTTAAATCTTTTGCAGGCGCAGAATCAGTAAACTCATACTGTACTGGTAACAGTAAATATTAGTTATTTATTATGTCTGTGTTTTTTAACAAGTCATGTAAATAAACTTTCATTTTTCACATAAAACAAAAACAACAAAAAAGAAAATTAACTTTGACTGTTGATTTTTCACTCTAACTGCTACGTCAATACCTGAACAGTCAGTTGACAGCCAAACTGCTGGCAGTACAATTCTCAGTGTTTTGTACCATCAATCAAATCAATATTTCACAATTCAAAATTCCAAGATTTTTGTTCTAGAAGTCTTCTGAATATCACGCGATTAGCAGAGACTCAACACTGCACAAAAATCAGGTACGCTTAACTGTCTCCTACACAAACAGTCCCTGACTAGGGTTTTCTTGTTTTTACAGAAGAAACAAGCTTTTGAGACCTCAAATGGATTTCATGCACATCCATATATCTCAAAGTACCATCATACAAATTTTCAAACTTCAAATCACTCAGACGCACCGTCAGCAGCTCAAACAGTCAACAGACGACCCGTTTGACCAAAAAAGTCAACAGACAGTCAAAAATGAAATTTTTTGTCAAAGTCCATATTTTGTCAAAGGATTCATCATTTGATCATTGGATGATCATAATTCATCAAGGAAAGATCAAAAATCAACAAAACCCTAAGATTCAAAATTAGGGTTTTTGCCTAAAAAGTCAACTCAACTTTGACTGGTCATAACTCTCTCATCCTTCATCCAAAAAATTCAAACCAAAGCTCATTTTGAAGGAAATTCAATTATCTTTCAAATGCAATTGATCCCATGGTCATTGCATTCACCATTTGAAAAATATGACCAAAGACATTACAGGTCATTTTCAAAGTCAACAAAAAGACACTTTTTTCAAAAGGACACACAAGGAGCATCAAAAATCATTTTGACATGAGACCAAAGACATTAGTTAGAGGACTCTTTGAGGTTTCCAAAAAGTGCAAGATCTCCTTCATATGACAAAAATTGAGGGATTTACACCTTGTTGAAGTTGGCTAAATTTTGGGAAAATGCATGAAATCAACATTGCTCAAAAATGTATTTTTTCCAAATGGGGCCAAGTTTTCATGATTCAAACATCATTTCCATAATATTATGGGCCTCCCACGACCAAGACAAGGCCCATACCATTTTTATCCATTTTTTGGCATAATTTTATCTTATTTTAAGATTAAATTAAAAGGAAAAATGAATGGATAATGGTTAGCTTACAATCTAAGCATGACTCACCCAAGGAATCTCTGATTTTCTGCAGAGAATTGAAGAGCAGGGCAAGAGCATTGAAGAGAAGAAGACTTGGTCAACAATTCAAAGGTTTTTAATATAAAAAAATCAAGAATTCCACAAAGGCAACTAAAGGCTTCTTAGCTTCAATTCTAAGCACTTCAATGCCTATATATAGGCTACAATACTTCAGCAATGAAAAAGAGAACGAATTCAGAATCAAACTCTTGCTTGTAATACATTTGTAACCTCTTAAAATATTCAAAGAATTTTGAAATTCGAATTCTAAGTTTAAGTTAGTTTCAATACAAAATAAACACTCAAACACGTTCCTTGAACTTCACTGAACCTATCCAGATCATTTGCAAGCTTTGAAACTCATTGAATCAAACACTAAAGGTCACGATTTGTCCAAACTAAAACTGACTTGTATCTCATAACACAAGCATATCTAGCACGGTGTAGACATATATTTGAACTTGGTGTGGTGTGTAGATCATTTCTGGAACTTTAATTGAGTTTTAGACGCTTACACACGAAGTTACCATTCTAGGGTTCATAATCTCAAAATTAGGGCTTTCTGAAATAGGCAAAATTAGAGGATCTAAGTGGTACCATTGAGTTCGTATGGATCAGACGAGTTGAATGGATAGGTCGCGCCAAATTTATTTTTACGTTTGACCCTATTCGCTATTTTGCAGGTTTAAGCATCATGTATTATAGCGCTTTTTTTACAAAAGCGCTGTTATAAGTGTTGTCTGGAGGTTGAAGACGAAGACGTGTCTCCCCCCCATTGGTTCAGACGCGCGCGTGTTTTTTTTTGAATTTGTCTCTGATTCTGTGCTTTGCAGGTGTAACTTTTACCACGTGCCTCAATGTCGGGACCATCTGATCTCATTTAATGAACCATCCAACGCCTCAGAATGAATCCTCATACCATGGACTCTCAGATTAATCACACATGATCATGTATCCTTTTATTTTCTATTTTATTCTAATTTTCTTTGCAAAATTAATTAAAAATAGTTTTAAAAATCCAAAAAATACACAAAAAATATTTTTAGACTTCTAAAATAATATATTATTTTCTGAAATAAAAATATTTTATTTTTCTTCAAAATTTCAATATTTTGCATAATTAATTAGTATATATTTATATATTTGCTTTTTAATTATTCTAACCAATCAAAAAATCATAAAAAAAATTGTTCTTTATATAAAATATTGTTTATATATTATAAACTAATTTTGTACATATTTTGAATAATTTTCTCTTTAAGTTTTAATTATTTGTATAATTATTTGCATAATTATGTTTTAATTAGCTTAATCAATTTCAAATCAATTTCAAAAATTCCAAAAAAATTAGTTTTAATTTAAAATTAATTGACAAAAATTTTGTACATATTTTAAACTTAATTTCTAGGTTTAAATCTATTTTCATCTTTTTTCTTCATTTTAATTTAATTAATCATGCATTAATTATAATTAAAATCAATCATAAAAAAATCCAAAAACATGCCTTTTATTTTTCTTGCAATTTAAATTCCTAGATAAATGTATAGGATGTCAAATTCATGTAAATAGGCTAGTTTACATTTCCTGCACAATCGATGTAATAGCGTAGATTTACTTTCCGCACTTTACATTTCCGCATTTTAATTTCCAGCAAATATAAACTGCGTGTATGTCAAAGATAAAATTGAACCGTTAGATCACTAACTCCAAAAGATAAAATATCTGAATTCAAACACAAATCACATTTGCACCTCTTAAGGTAATCCCTTCTCATTCTTTTCAAAATCAAAGTCAAAATTCTACTGTTTCGAGTACAAAATCGAACCTTTTGTTTGTATCCGGTGAAAGGATAGATTTTTAAAGGAAATAGGATAAAGACCTTACAACTCAGGGTAGACCTCCTAGTTTGCTTGCTCAAATCAAAACAAACAAAATTCTCATACACTGTTGTTTTTCAAAACAAAACTTTCCAAAAAGACATTATTTTGTATACATCCAAACACGGATCATTACAAAGTTAACGTTCTTTTCAAAACATCTTTCGAAAGATAAACAAGCATTTTGTATACATCCGCACAAGGATCATTACAAATTCAATTTACAAAAGTATTTGAAACCACATATGAGCATTCTAAAGCAATTGAAAAGTGATCGAAAAACAAGTGAGCTAAGCAAACTTAAGAGCCCATGGATAACCATAGATACAAAGGGTGCTAACACCTTCCCTTTGTATAACCTACCCCCTTACCCAGAATTTCTTAAAGGTCTTTTTTCTGTTTCTTTTATAAACCTTTCCTTAATTGGATAAAATAAAAGGTCGGTGGCGACTCTGTGAATTTTCAAAAATGCGAAAGCATAAGCGATAAAAAAGAGTCAGTTCACGTATCTCTCCCGCTCAGAGGTATGGCCCGAAAAAACGGAGGTCCACAGAACTGGCGACTCGGCTGGGGAGATACTTTCAAAAACAAAATGTTTTCAAAAGGGGTTACCTTAAGAGAATAGATTACTTCGATGTTTTCAATTGATTGACTTGATTGCTCTATTTTTCAAAGGTTTGTTTGGGTATTTTGCTTGTGTGGAAGATTCTAACCCGAATCTCGAGATACCTTAAGTATGTGACAATAGACCACGGAAACTGTACGGCATGTACCGATACAGTTGATCTGGTAGTCATCGTTAGTGCGATACTTTGGTTTATACTGATGTCCCTTGAAAACGATCAAGGAGTATATTAGGCTTCCGAAATGTCATTAAACACTAATTTGTCTTAGAACCTTTTTAGTTGAACTTGACTTGTGGCCTATTAAGTGGCTAGCTTTGAAATTGATCGAAGTTAGTTATCCTCGAGGAATATTTTGATCGGCCGCTCGAGCGCCGTATTGAGATGTTACTTCCAAGGATCATAGAACCAAATACTATTCTAGGACAGGTTTTAACCAACTCAACTTCAGTGGGGAGGGTATCACCTATCAGCTCCATGCAAGCCTTTAAACCTAAGGCTATTGTTTGATTTGTTTTTGTGTGCCACATGTTTGCATCATAAGCATATCATTTTCTCACTAAACACTTCAAGGATCAAAGAGTTTACCTTTGTTTTTGCAGGTAATGGCTCCCGCCACCCGAGATTACATCCGAATCAACATCTCAACGGTACCATCTGAACTAAAAGACTTAGTGTTAGAATTCCCCAGGAATGTTCAATTCACCGAAAGGCATGGTCACCTACTCCATTTGGTTACCTCAAAATTTGAAGAAGACATGATACGGGTCCTGTTCCAGTTCTTTGACCCAGAACATCATTGCTTTACCTTTCCTGATTACCAGTTGGTACCCACTTTGGAAGAATTCTCTGAACTAATGGGATTGCCTGTTCAAAATCAATTACCTTTCACTGGTTTAGAAAGGATTCCAAAACCTGAAGTCATTGTTGCTGCTTTACATCTGCGAAAATCAGAAATCGAGTCCAATTGGGAAACAAAGAGTGGAGTTAAGGGTTTGCTTGCCAAGTTCTTGTTGGAAAAGGCTCGACTACTGCTAGAAAACAAAAGTTATCCAGCTTTTGAGGAAGTTATGGCCCTTTTGATCTATGGGTTGGTTTTATTCCCAAATCCCGACCAGTTCATAAGTGTACACATCATCAACCTTTTCCTAATCCGTAACCCGGTACCAACATTGCTGGGAGACATTCTACATTCTCTACACACTCGTACCATGAAGAAACGAGGAACTCTCATGTGCTGTATACCACTACTGGCTAGATGGTTTACATTTCATCTTCCCCGATTAGTGTTGAGAAATGAACAAAGAATGCAATGGTCTCGCAGGATTATGTCTTTGTCTCATTCAGATATCCGGTGGAACAACTTCTTTCAAAGAGACATTACTATCATTGATCATTGTGGAGAGTACCCTAATGTGCCACTCCTTGGCATCAAAGGAGGCATCACTTACAATCCCTCTTTAGCTCTACGCCAATTCGGATATGCAAGGAGCAACGATCCTCATGACATGATTATCCATGGCATTGTGTTTGATTACGAGAATGATTCTCATAGACACCGACGAAGGTTCATACGTGCATGGGACAGTGTCTATAGAATAGAAAGCAAAACTTTGGGGCAATGGAATTCTATCCCTATGGAACCTTACCTCAGATGGGTCCGCACTCATGCTCAGAAACTCATTATGCCATATCCCGCTATTCTACCAGTGACTATTGAGCCAGAGGTCGAAGGAGACGAACCCCAAGTTATTCTACACCCGGATATGCCAACTGACCTAGAAGAGTTGCAAAAATCTTGGGTTCAACTCAAAGAGGAAAGAGACACCTTTAAAGCACACTGTCAGGACTATGAGAGAAGGATATTGAAGCTCACCGGACAGCTTCAAGAAGAACAGCAGATCAACACATTCCTGGGGGCAAAGAGAAAGCATCCATGGGAGACCTGAAGGATCATTTATTTTATTTCTGTCTTGTAAGCCCAAATGAGGCAAAGAAAAAAAGAGAATAAATTGATTAACTAACGTTTGTTTCTTCTTTAACAAATCTAAACTCTAAGATCCTTGAAACATTGCACGCACATTTCATTTCATGCATTGCATATACATTTCATACATTGCATTCATATACATTGCATCCAGTCATACACATTGCGTAACAGGTTCTCATGACGGATTTCTCATCTCCTCGCTGTTTATTTCAGTCAGAAGAGATGGAATCTGAGACAAGCATCAAGAACCTTGAAGCACAGAATGCCCAAGTTCAAGTGGCAATTCTGGAACTGGCAAAGGGGCAACAAGAACTGAAAGCCCTGATAATCAAGAGGAAAAAGAAGCCCAAAGGATCTGTAGGCTTGAGTCACCTGAAAAGGAAGATCAAAATCCCAGTCAAAAAGTTCAAAAAGCCACCGATCCCTGAAACAGTCGGTGATGATGAACAAGAAGACAATCAAAGCAACCAGGGTTCTGCTAAACCCTCTCTCTCTTCAAATGAAGAAGATGATCATTCTGGGGACGAACCGGATGATGACAAGTACCAACAGCTGGAAGAACGTATGAAAGCTATGGAGATACAAAAAATACCTGGCTTAGATTTCAATGATCTGGGGCTCATCTCGGATGTTGTTATCCCTCCAAAATTCAAAGTTCCTGTCTTTGCAAAATATGATGGAGTTTCTTGCCCGAAACTACATCTGAGATCCTATGTGAGGAAGATACAACCTCATACAACAGATAACAAATTGTGGATTCACTTCTTCCAAGAAAGTCTGTCGGGTACACAACTCGAGTGGTACTACCAGCTGGAAAATACCAAGGTTCATACTTGGGAAGAATTAGCTGCTGCTTTTTACAAACAGTATCAATACAATGCTGATCTTGCGCCAACCCGTACTCAACTAAGGGGCATGTCTATGGGACCAAAAGAAAGTTTCAAAGGATATGCACAAAAGTGGAGAGATATGGCTGGAAGGGTTCAACCACCCTTATCTGATCGCGAACTAGTCGACATGTTCATGGGCACTTTAACTGGCCCTTTCTATAGCCATTTGCTGGGAAGCTCATCATCAGGTTTCACTGACCTGATATTGACCGGAGAACGTGTCGAAAGTGGCATTCAAAATGGAAAAATTCAAATAGGTTCCTCCTCTGGTACTACAAAAAGGCCCATCAGTGGGAGAAATGAGGTCAATGTAACACAAATTCAGAAAAGTCGCAAAAGTGAGCAGCATCAATCTGTAGGGGCAGTTCTGATCTCCGCATCTGCACCTCAAAAAGATCAACAGCCAAAATATACGCATCGACCAGATGCACCAAGAAGAAATTTCACCAGAATCAACATGCCAATCTCTCAGGCATTGCAGCACTTGCTAAAAGCAGATCTGATCACATTAAAAGGTCCTCCAAAGAATGTCAACACTTCCTCTCCGAATTACCGCCCTGATGCAACATGTGCCTATCACTCAAACTGTCCAGGACATGACGCAGATCACTGCTGGGCCTTGAAAAATAAAATACAAGATATGATAGATGCTGGGGAAATTGAGTTCGATCCTCCAGAAACTCCAAATGTCATCACTGCACCTATGCCAAAGCATGACAAAACTGTTAACGCTATCCTCGACACTGTTTACATCTATGATGTGAACGAATTATCAACTCCATTCTGCGAAGTCAAAGGAAAGCTAACCCGAGCTGGTTACTTCCCGAGATGTGACCCCGACTGCTTTTACTGCTCCTGCCTGCCCAATGGTTGTGAAAATCTGAGGATGGGAATTCAAAAATGGATGGAACGCCGTATCATTATGTTTGAGAGGCTCCCTTCTATGGACGTGCTGTGCGAAGTCTTTGCAAACGGGATGAGAATAGAGGATGCCTCAGTGATCTCCAGCTTACCATTCAAAATCTCTGCCAAGGCTCCATTCAAAATTTCTGCTACACTCAAAGTGGCATCAGTAGTCATTGCTAGTCCAACTCCATTTCCATACTCCTCAGACAAAGCTGTCCCATGGGGATACGACACTAATGTTTATGTTCATGGAGTTAAGCAGGGTACCTCGACTAAAGAGGCCGCAAAGTTAACTACTCCGACTGTGGGTAATATTGTGGGTACCAGCAAGATCACGAGAAGTGGAAGAATCTTTTCACCAGAAAATTCTCCAAATGTTGCTGCTGGTCCAGTCCGAGTCCCAGTTCCTAATCAAGATAACAGCGCTCGAGGCAAAGAGCCACAAGTTGAACAAGTTCAAACCCCGGTGGAGATCACTGCTGAGGATCCATCAAAGCAAGAAATGGAGGAAATATTGAAAATCATCTGCAAGAGTGATTACAATATTGTTGAGCAACTGGGGCACACCGCTTCAAAAATCTCAATGCTATCCCTGCTAAAATATTCAGAAGCCCATGCCAAAGCTCTGATGAAGTTCCTTAAAGCTGCGCATGTGCCCCAAGAGATCTCGGTCGACCAATTTGAGAATTGTGTTGCCAATCTAACCGTGAACAATGGTCTCGGTTTCTCTGATGTGGATCTAACCCTTGCTGGAAAAAATCACAACAAAGCCCTACATATCTCCATTGAATGTAATGGCACCACTCTATCTCATGTGCTAGTGGATAACGGTTCTTCTTTGAACGTGTTGCCGAAAACAGTACTAGAAAAGCTTGACTTCGAAGGAATTGTGTTACAACCAAGTGATGTTGTGGTAAGAGCCTTTGACGGGTCAACAAGAACTGTATACGGAAAAGTGAATCTCCCAATCAGAGTGGGTTCTCAGATCTTTGATTCTATCTTTTACGTAATGGAAATTCACCCAGCCTACTCCTGTTTACTTGGACGTCCTTGGATACATGGGGCAAACGCTGTAACTTCTACCCTGCATCAGAAGTTAAAATATCCAGTAAAAGGAAAGATTGTCACAGTCTATGGCGAAGAGGAATATGTGGTTAGTCACCTAAGCAATTCCAAATATGTTGAGTTGGAGGACGAAGTCATCGAAACTCCATGCCAATCATTTGAGGTGGTCTCCCCAGATGTCTCTACCACCAAGCATATTCCTGCTACTCCAACTACAACTATGGCTTCTCTCAAAGATGCCAAAGCCATGATTGAACAGGGTGATTGCACAGTATGGGGACAGCTTCCCGATATACCCTACAAGTCTGACAAGCTAGGCCTGGGCTATGATAGTGAAAATCAAAAGAATGATCAAGGTCCTCGTTCTGGAGGATTAATGTCACACTTCGTCAGCCAAGAAGTAAACGCTATTGAAGATGAAGGAGTGTTCTTGAACCATATCATTCAGCCATATCCAGATGAGATTCCACCCATTTCCATGGGAATGTGGGATGCTGTGGGAGAACCAAATGGCGGGTATAATTATCAGTATACCACACCTCCGAATTCTTATATTGCTTTGGAAGACATTACCCCGACTGGATGGGGTGATCAAGTTGGAAATGACGAAAGTTTCACAAGTCCCGTCTGTAACATCCCGATTTTATTAATATTTTTATCAATTATATTAGTAATTATACTATTTGGTATTTTTAATAGTTATTTATTTATTTAATTATTATGTGATATAATAATTATTTGAAATATTTAATTGTATGTGTGTTTGTGTTATTTGGGTTGATTAAGTTGTATGAGAGATATAGTTAATTGGGCCTTAGTAGTAGAAACATAATAGATGGATTATGGGTTAAGCCCATTAAGAGAAAAGAGATAGTAAGAGTAAAAAAAAATAGGGTTTTAGAGTTGGAGTCTCATAACTTATTTTTGGGGAGAAAGGAAAAATATAAAAGAGAAGAGAAAGAAGGGAGTAGCACTTGAGAGAAGAAGAAAATTATGGAGGAAGCCTTAATTTTCGCAGCAAGTTTCAGCATGGAGTCACCTTGGCAAATCGGGCATATCTCTCAATCCAACCGTTGGATCGTTGCGGTACTTGGACACAACGTTCCTGACTCATAGAGGTAAGTTCTGACCGGAGCGATTTTGATTTTGAGGGTTTTAAGTTCGTCTGATAAGCTGATTCCCGAACTGGTTTTTAGGCGTGTCTCCAATTGATGTTAGAAAGGATTTCTTTTGGAGAAAAGCTTAGAGCTATGGTGAAAGAGTCCATATTTACCAAGGTAAGGGTGGGGTTCGAATTATATAACCAGGAATATGATGATTGTATGTGGGATTAGGGTGTATTTAGTTATCCGGAATTAATTGAAAATTGTAGAGGTAGTTCGTATATGCTAGTAGGTGATTGTGATCGGCTTGTTTTGTGAATTATGATGAGTACGTTGTGTTGTTATTTCTTTGTGATTTTTGAGCGACGTGTATATTGTTGTTGTTTTATGCGAAGTTGCAGGATGTTTCAGTGACGATGTATACCTCTATTTATTGGTATAGCGACGATATAGGCTTATGCCTTTGTGACGATGATGTTGTTTGTTGTGTGTGTTTGTTGCATTCATATACATATGCATTTTTGGTGACGGCCAGGATTGGCAAATTAGTGACGAAGGCTTATGCCTTGATGCCTCTGTTAACTGGCAATTGGCGATGGGGGCTGAAGCCCTGGGTACCACATGCATGTGCAATTGTAGAGTCTCATTATTTGTGGCATGAGTGTGATTTAATTGTGACGTGATGTGACTTGAGTTGTTGTTGAATATGACGATGTGAAGTGAATTGTGATAATGTGAAGTTGTAATTATAAGTTGTTATGCTAATGACTTGTTGTGACAGGTACCGTCTGGAAGATGAAAAATAGTTGTTATAACTATTATTATGTTGTTGTTGATTTTGTTATTATATCTGTACAATTTTAAATTGTTGTTATAGCTGTCGTCTGAAAGTTGTAAAGTGATAATTTTGTATGATTTAATTCTAACATATTAATTATCATACTTTTGTTTATAATTTTTCGATATCTCACCCCTTCTGAATGATGTTTCCCTACCATGGGAAATTGACAGGTACTCAAGATAGCGATGGAAATTTGAAGTGATTTTATGAAGTCTTTAATTGCTGTTATTCGAGTTGGTGTCTTGCTCTGATACGTAGCACTCGGGGGGATAAAGCGATTGTTTTATTTATTATTTTGTTTGCTGAATTTTTAAGTGAATTATGTTTTAAATTGTAACTTAAAGTTATCGTGCAATGATGCTACAACTTGATTTGAATATTTATGAAGTTTGATGATTCCGCTGCGAGTTAATTATTTAATTTGAAACAAAGTGGTTTTTGAATAATTATTTAATTGTCCGTTTTAAGTTACGTGCTATGTATCTATATGAAGGCAAATAAGCCATAATTGTTTTTGAATGACGAATATGTGATACCTCAAATGAATGTTGTTTGGAATTTATACTCTGATTTTTATTATAATTACCGGGTAGATTTGGGGTGTTACACCGTCACTGAGCAATATCAAAATCCACCCAAAGAAGTATGGGACACGCTAGGAGAACCCAGCGGCAAATATGACTATATGGTGAAATATTCCGCTCCTCCGAGCTCACAAATTGCTATGGAGGACATTGTCCCAACTGGATGGGATGAACATTACGATGACAATTTCACTCTTGAAGAAGCCAGGGAAATACCAAATAACGAGGGTTGCTTTCTGTCAGAATACACTCCTCACCAGGATGCACAAGTCTCTATTCAAAACATCATCCCGACTGCATGGGACGGCCTTATCGAGCATCTCGCTTAGCCAACAGAGATATCTCAGCCTGGGCTCTCGTATCCAGCAGAGTATATCCCTTATCCCGAAGGATCACCGGCTCATTTTCCCACTAATGAAATCAATGTTGTGGAAGATGAAAAAGACAACTGCAACTGGAACAGCTGGATACTCCCTGCTCACAACAGTGGATTGAACAACTGGAAAGCTGAGGATGTGATCTCCTTTGACCAGGAGTAAATGCCATTTCCTGTTTTCTTTGTGTATATTGTGCAAAGATAAAAATGGTTCCTGAACAATCGAACCATGAGCTTGAAAGCCGTGTGCCTTAGCACACTGGTCCTTCTATAAGGGCTTATCATATCATGATCATGTGCATTCAATAAAATCATGGGACGCTTGCATATTTAAATTTTGTGATCCTTTTTCTTTCTTTCTTCGCTTTCAAATAGCTATGTTTTTCTTCACACACACTCACATAACTAACATGCAGATTCACATACACTCTGGATCCAGTCAACAACGATTCTGCTATTGCCCGTCATAACTTTGAAAGTCCGATCTACCAAACTGAGGACGAAAGTGAGGAAGATTGTGAAGTGCCAAGAGAACTTGCAAGGCTGCTAGAACAAGAAGACAAGGCCATACAGCCTCACGAGGAGCCAATTGAGGTCATCAACTTGGGCAGCAACGAAGAAAAGAAAGAAGTCAAAATAAGGGCTGATTTAGAACACAGCATCAAACAAAGACTGATTCAAATGCTGCGAGACTACGTCGAGATATTCGCCTGGTCCTATGAAGATATGCCAGGTCTTGACACGGACATTGTAGTTCATCGCCTGCCAATCAAAGAAGGTAGCATTCCAGTCAAACAGAAACTACGAAGGAGTAGGCCTGATATGTCAAAAAAGATCAAAGACGAGGTTGAAAAACAGTTCAATGCCGGATTCCTAAAAGTTGTAAGTTATCCTCCTTGGATAGCTAACATCGTGCCTGTACCTAAAAAAGACGGGAAAGTCAGAATGTGCGTGGACTACAGAGATCTGAACCGGGCAAGCCCCAAAGATGATTTCCCTTTACCACACATCGATGTACTGGTTGACAATACCGCACAATGCAAGGTATTCTCCTTTATGGACGGATTCTCAGGGTACAATCAAATCAAGATGGCACCCGAAGACATGGAAAAAACAACCTTCACAACACCCTGGGGAACCTTTTGTTACAAAGTAATGCCCTTTGGTCTGAAAAACGCAGGAGCAACCTATCAACGGGCAATGGTAGCACTATTTCATGATATGATTCATCAAGAAATAGAGGTGTATGTCGATGACATGATTGCAAAATCCAACACCGAGGAAGAACATTTGCGTCATTTACACAAGTTGTTTGACAGACTCAAGAAATACAAGTTGCGACTGAACCCAAATAAGTGTACCTTTGGAGTAAGATCCGGCAAACTCTTAGGTTTCATCGTCAGCAGCAAAGGTATTGAGGTTGATCCCGCCAAGGTTAAAGCCATTCAAGAAATGCCTATACCTCGTACCGAGAAACAAGTCAGAGGATTCTTGGGACGTCTAAATTACATCGCCCGATTTATTGCCCACATGACTACTACTTGTGTGCCGATCTTCAAACTGTTGAAGAAAGATCAAGTGGAAAGGTGGAATGACAAATGCCAGTTAGCCTTTGACAAAATCAAAGAATATCTCCAAAAACCTCCAATCTTGTTGCCACCTGTGGAAGGCAGACCTCTGATAATGTACCTAACTGTGTTAGAAGACTCAATGGGGTGTGTACTAGGACAACATGACGAATCCGGCCGAAAGGAGCACGCAATCTACTCTCTTAGCAAAAAGTTTACCGATTGTGAAACAAGATACTCACTACTCGAAAAAACTTGTTGTGCCTTAGCTTGGGCGGCTCGCCGACTAAGACAGTACATGCTAAACACACCACTTTCCTAATCTCCAAGATGGATCCCATCAAATACGTGTTCGAAAAACCTGCTCTCTCTGGAAGAATAGCGAGATGGCAAATGATCTTAACAGAATATGACATTCAATACACTTCACAAAAAGCAATCAAAGGAAGTGTGGTAGCTGATCATCTAGCTTATCAAGCAGTGGATGATTATCAAGCATTGAACTTTGACTTCCCAGACGAAGACATTATGCTAGTCAATGACTACAAACAACCAGGACCAGAAGAAGGACCCGAGCCAGGATCCCGGTGGACTATGGTTTTTGACGGAGCTTCTAATGCACTTGGCAATGGCATCGGAGCTGTGATCATTTCCCCCGCAGGAGGTTATACACCATTCACTGCCAGATTATGCTTCAATTGCACTAACAATATAGCCGAATACGAAGCATGTATTCTGGGTCTTAAAGCTGCAATCGATCTAAGAATCAAATTCCTGGAAGTCTACGGAGACTCGGCCTTGGTAATCTACCAAGTCAAAGGGGAATGGGACACAAAGCACCCGAATCTAATTCCTTACAAAGAATATGTGCTGAGTTTGATTCCTTACTTCGAAGAAATCACTTTCGAACACATCCCACGCGAGGAAAATCAACTAGCTGATGCTTTAGCTACCATGTCATCCATGTTCAAAGTCAGGTGGGACAACGAGGCGCCTATGATCACCATTTACAGGCAAGATGAACCATCCTATTGCAATGAGATCAATACCGAGGGAACAGAAGAAAAACCATGGTTCCATGAAGTAAAAAGATATCTCGAAGCTCAGGAGTACCCTGAAGGGGCATCCATTAACGACAGAAAGTTTCTAAGGAGATTTGCTGCCAAATTCTTTCTAAGCAATGGAACCCTATACAAACGCAACCATGACTCGACTTTACTTCGCTGTGTAAACAAGAAGGAAGCAGAACAGATCATGGAAGAAATACACAATGGTGCCTTCGGTACTCATTCCAGTGGACATACAATGGCTAAAAAGATCCTGAGAGCAGGTTATTACTGGTCTACCATGGAAACAGACTGCCATCATCACTCCCGAACATGTCACAAATGCCAGATATACGCTGACAAAGTACATGTACCTCCAGTTCCATTAAACGTCCTGACGGCTCCTTGGCCTTTTGCAATGTGGGGTATTGATATGATTGGAGAAATCAAACCTACTGCCTCCAACGGACATCGCTTTATCCTGGTCGCTATTGACTACTTCACAAAGTGGGTAGAAGCAGCTTCATTTGCTTCTGTTACCAAGAATGTGGTGGCCCGGTTCATCAAATACAATCTCATTTGTCGGTACGGCATCCCTGAACGAATTATCACGGACAATGGCACAAATCTAAACAACAGAATGATTACTGAACTTTGCACACAGTTCAAGATCAAACATCATAATTCTTCTCCATATCGACCAAAGATGAACGACGCGGTGGAAGCTGCCAACAAGAACATCAAGAAAATCAAATAAAAAATGACAGTAACCTACAAAGACTGACATGAGATGTTACCTTTTGCTCTTTATGGTTATCGCACATCTGCGCGTACTTCAACAGGGGCAACTCCATTCTCCTTAGTCTATGGTATGGAGGCAGTTCTTCCAATTGAAATTCAGATTCCTTCCCTAAGGATTATGAAAGAAGCCAATCTAGACGAAGACGATTGGATTCAAACACGGTTGGACCAGATAAACTTGAATGATGAGAAAAGGCTCGCAGCTATTTGTCATGGTCAGCTATACCAAAAGCGTATGATCAAAGCCTTCAACAAAAAAGTCAAAAGTCAAGCATACCAAACTGGTGGCTTGGTTGTCAAACGCATCATCTTACCACAAGGTGATCCCAGAGGCAAATGGACTCCCACCTACGAGGGACCATTCATAATCAAGAAAATATTCTCCGGCGGAGCCATGTTGCTTACCACCATGGATGGCGAGGATTTCCCACACCCTGTGAATGCTGACATAGTCAAAAAGTACTTCGCTTAAAAAGAAAAAAACAGCTCGCTAAGTTGAAAACCTGAAAGGGCAACTTAGGCAAAAAATGAGCGTCTCGGTGGATTGAAAACCCGAAAGGGCGGTCCAGGCAAAAATTAGAGACTAAACGAATACTATCCCGGTAGGCTGAAAACCTGAAAGGGCAGCCTAGGCAAAAGTTAGGGAATGAAGCATACAACTATGTTCCGTTCAACTGCCTACTCACCATCAAGATTCAACACCTCAAAGACACCGATCAGTCCAATCACTTTCTTCCAACAAGTGAGGGATGAGATGCTCGAAGACAGATTGGCAATAGCAGAGTTGAAACTTGACTGGATTGTTTTCACATAGTTATTTATCTTTATAAATATTTTCCAAAACTTTATGACAGTTTCCTACTTCTAGGATTGTTGTCTCCCTGTGCTAATCAACCTATCATGGCTCTTTTTCAAAAATCAATGCAGCTTAGGCTCAAAAATCACTATTTTCACTTTTTCTGTTTTGAATACGTAAACGTCCCAATGATAATTTTGAATGAACATGTGCATTTGAATATGATTGATGTTTACCAGGAAAAACAGGAATAGCATTCAGGAAATGTCCCAATTATCTGGACATCATTCCATCAGAAGAAAATCCCCAAGAGAAACACATTTCTCAACAAATTCCTCAAAAAGATTTTCTCTTCAAAAGAAGTCTTATCCCCCAGCAGGGTTATTCCAGATTACTATCTTCAGAAGGTGTGATCCCCGCACCCGGACTTGGTCAGATAGTGCATCGGAGGATTATGCATCTTCCTCATTCCCATTTGAAAGGGCATCAGCACTTCCAGCTACCTTTCATTCCCAAGTGATAGTCAAAGATCCTTCAACAGAGTACCATGGTTCTCAAAGAATTTCCCCAGCCGAGGGTACTCAAACAAGACAAAAGATCATCAACAATCACAATATAGTCATATTCAGATGACTGACGGAAATTTATTTTCCCAAATAGAAGCTTGACATCACATTCATACATCATACATCATACGTCCTACATCATACATCATACATCATACATCATACATCATACATCATACATCATACATCATACATCATACATCATACATCATACATCATACATCATACATCATGCATCATGCGCATATTCATACACAACATCACATGCATATTTCTCCAGGAATATCTCACATTTACATGCATCATAAACATTGCATATCACTAACTTGATTTTTCAGGTAGACGGATATCTTCAACAAAGATGTTCTCAATCACATGCAGTGTTCACCTGAATTCCATGAACGGTTCTCTCAGATATAATCAAGCCGAAGATTCATTCTGATCACTTACCAACTCAAAAACAAACATTGCAGATCTAAAGTTGATACCTCAGACGGTTCCAGAACGATCTAACATCGCAGACCTAAAGTTGATACCTCAGACGGTTCAAGAACGATCTAACATCAAAGATCTAAAGCTGATACCTCAGACGGTTCCAGAACGATCTAACATTGCAGATCTAAAGTCGATACCTCAGACGGTTCAAGAACGATCTAACATCAAAGATCTAAAGCTGATACCTCAGACGGTTCCACAATGATCAACTTTCAAAATCTAAAGCAGAAAAAACTTCGGACAAGTTCCGTAGCAATCATCCTCCTAGACTTAAAGCGGTAACCTTGGACGGTTCCGAAACAGTCAACACAAAGACTTTCAAATCCTTCATCAAGATATAATCAATGGATTCATTCTGATGAACAAACCATCAACACATTCACCAGGTGGCATCTGAAAGCCCATCTCAGGTAATGTTTCAATCTGCCAACAACGTTTCGCAGACGACATTCAAATGCAACTTCCAACATCTCTTCTGATCAAGGTAAGTGCAAATTTTCAGGGCATCTAAATATTCAATCATCTTCTACCCTCAGATTCCAGACAATCTCTTCAGGTTTAAGAAGATTGAATAGGGGCAACTGTTATACCCCAAAATTTGCCCGCATCTATTTTCAAGAAAACTCCAATCTGAAAATTAAGAGTCTCATATAATCATGGATTTTTATTTCAACAAATATCCTGACATATGAAATACTTAGTTTTTAATTTTTCTTGTACAGTAATTTGGCTTGCAGTTGAATTTATTCTTACGCAAACGCCAAATACTGTTTATTACTTCACACATGCTATTTATTTATTTACAGATAAATAGTACTGACACAATTGGTACAGAGTTAAATCTTTTGCAGGCGCAGAATCAGTAAACTCATACTGTACTGGTAACAGTAAATATTAGTTATTTATTATGTCTGTGTTTTTTAACAAGTCATGTAAATAAACTTTCATTTTTCACATAAAACAAAAACAACAAAAAAGAAAATTAACTTTGACTGTTGATTTTTCACTCTAACTGCTACGTCAATACCTGAACAGTCAGTTGACAGCCAAACTGCTGGCAGTACAATTCTCAGTGTTTTGTACCATCAATCAAATCAATCTTTCACAATTCAAAATTCCAAGATTTTTGTTCTAGAAGTCTTCTGAATATCACGTGATTAGCAGAGACTCAACACTGCACAAAAATCAGGTACGCTTAACTGTCTCCTACACAAACAGTCCCTGACTAGGGTTTTCTTGTTTTTACAGGAGAAACAAGCTTTTGAGACCTCAAATGGATTTCATGCACATCCATATATCTCAAAGTACCATCATACAAATTTTCAAACTTCAAATCACTCAGACGCACCGTCAGCAGCTCAAACTGTCAACAGACGACCCGTTTGACCAAAAAAGTCAACAGACAGTCAAAAATGAAATTTTTTGTCAAAGTCCATATTTTGTCAAAGGATTCATCATTTGATCATTGGATGATCATAATTCATCAAGGAAAGATCAAAAATAAACAAAACCCTAAGATTCAAAATTAGGGTTTTTGCCTGAAAAGTCAACTCAACTTTGACTGGTCATAACTCTCTCATCCTTCATCCAAAAAATTCAAACCAAAGATCATTTTGAAGGAAATTCAATTATCTTTCAAATGCAATTGATCCCATGGTCATTGCATTCACCATTTGAAAAATATGACCAAAGACATTACAGGTCATTTTCAAAGTCAACAAAAAGACACTTTTTTCAAAAGGACACACAAGGAGCATCAAAAATCATTTTGACATGAGACCAAAGACATTGGTTAGAGGACTCTTTGAGGTTTCCAAAAAGTGCAAGATCTCCTTCATATGACAAAAATTGAGGGATTTACACCTTGTTGAAGTTGGCTAAATTTTGGGAAAATGCATGAAATCAACATTGCTCAAAAATGTATTTTTTCCAAATGGGGCCAAGTTTTCATGATTCAAACATCATTTCCATAATATTATGGGCCTCCCACGACCAAGACAAGGCCCATACCATTTTTATCCATTTTTTGGCATAATTTTATCTTATTTTAAGATTAAATTAAAAGGAAAAATGAATGGATAATGGTTAGCTTACAATCTAAGCATGACTCACCCAAGGAATCTCTGATTTTCTGCAGAGAATTGAAGAGCAAGGCAAGAGCATTGAAGAGAAGAAGACTTGGTCAACAATTCAAAGGTTTTTAATATAAAAAAATCAAGAATTCCACAAAGGCAACTAAAGGCTTCTTAGCTTCAATTCTAAGCACTTCAATGCCTATATATAGGCTACAATACTTCAGCAATGAAAAAGAGAACGAATTCAGAATCAAACTCTTGCTTGTAATACATTTGTAACCTCTTAAAATATTCAAAGAATTTTGAAATTCGAATTCTAAGTTTAAGTTAGTTTCAATACAAAATAAACACTCAAACACGTTCCTTGAACTTCACTGAATCTATCCAGATCATTTGCAAGCTTTGAAACTCATTGAATCAAACACTACAGGTCACGATTTGTCCAAACTAAAACTGACTTGTATCTCATAACACAAGCATATCTAGCACGGTGTAGACATATATTTGAACTTGGTGTGGTGTGTAGATCATTTCTGGAACTTTAATTGAGTTTTAGACGCTTACACACGAAGTTACCATTCTAGGGTTCATAATCTCAAAATTAGGGCTTTCTGAAATAGGCAAAATTAGAGGATCTAAGTGGTACCATTGAGTTCGTATGGATCAGACGAGTTGAATGGATAGGTCGCGCCAAATTTATTTTTACGTTTGACCCTATTCGCTATTTTGCAGGTTTAAGCATCATGTATTATAGCGCTTTTTTTACAAAAGCGCTGTTATAAGTGTTGTCTGGAGGTTGAAGACGAAGACGTGTCTCCCCCCCATTGGTTCAGACGCGCGCGTGTTTTTTTTGAATTTGTCTCTGATTCTGTGCTTTGCAGGTGTAACTTTTACCACGTGCCTCAATGTCTGGACCATCTGATCTCATTTAATGAACCATCCAACGCCTCAGAATGAATCCTCATACCATGGACTCTCAGATTAATCACACATGATCATGTATCCTTTTATTTTCTATTTTATTTTAATTTTCTTTGCAAAATTAATTAAAAATAGTTTTAAAAATCCAAAAAATACACAAAAAATATTTTTAGACTTCTAAAATAATATATTATTTTCTGAAATAAAAATATTTTATTTTTCTTCAAAATTTCAATATTTTGCATAATTAATTAGTATATATTTATATATTTGCTTTTTAATTATTCTAACCAATCAAAAAATCATAAAAAAATTGTTCTTTATATAAAATATTGTTTATATATTATAAACTAATTTTGTACATATTTTGAATAATTTTCTCTTTAAGTTTTAATTATTTGTATAATTATTTGCATAATTATGTTTTAATTAGCTTAATCAATTTCAAATCAATTTCAAAAATTCCAAAAAAATTAGTTTTGTTTTAAAATTAATTGACAAAAATTTTGTACATATTTTAAACTTAATTTCTAAGTTTAAATCTATTTTCATCTTTTTTCTTCATTTTAATTTAATTAATCATGCATTAATTATAATTAAAATCAATCATAAAAAAATCCAAAAACATGCCTTTTATTTTTCTTGCAATTTAAATTCCTAGATAAATGTATAGGATGTCAAATTCATGTAAATAGGCTAGTTTACATTTCCTGCACAATCGATGTAATAGCGTAGATTTACTTTCCGCACTTTACATTTCCGCATTTTAATTTCCAGTAAATATAAACTGCGTGTATGTCAAAGATAAAATTGAACCGTTAGATCACTAACTCCAAAAGATAAAATATCTGAATTCAAACACAAATCACATTTGCACCTCTTAAGGTAATCCCTTCTCATTCTTTTCAAAATCAAAGTCAAAATTCTACTATTTCGAGTACAAAATCGAACCTTTTGTTTGTATCCGGTGAAAGGATAGATTTTTAAAGGAAATAGGATAAAGACCTTACAACTCAGGGTAGACCTCCTAGTTTGCTTGCTCAAATCAAAACAAACAAAATTCTCATACACTGTTGTTTTTCAAAACAAAACTTTCCAAAAAGACAATATTTTGTATACATCCAAACACGGATCATTACAAAGTTAACGTTCTTTTCAAAACATCTTTCGAAAGATAAACAAGCATTTTGTATACATCCGCTCAAGGATCATTACAAATTCAATTTACAAAAGTATTTGAAACCACATATGAGCATTCTAAAGCAATTGAAAAGTGATCGAAAAACAAGTGAGCTAAGCAAACTTAAGAGCCCATGGATAACCATGGATACAAAGGGTGCTAACACCTTCCCTTTGTATAACCTACCCCCTTACCCAGAATTTCTTAAAGGTCTTTTTTCTGTTTCTTTTATAAACCTTTCCTTAATTGGATAAAATAAAAGGTCGGTGGCGACTCTGTGAATTTTCAAAAATGCGAAAGCATAAGCGATAAAAAAGAGTCAGTTCACGTATCTCTCCCGCTCAGAGGTATGGCCCGAAAAAACGGAGGTCCACAGTCTCCACCAAGCAGATTTTGTTTCCCTAATTCGACCAGACCCCTTTCACTGACATGGCCCAATCGCATGTGCCAGATTTCTGTCTTCGACAAAGGTTTCGTGAATACAACATTTGTCGAACCACTTACAACTTCAGCCTCAAGGGTATACAAGCCTTGTTTCTTCACGCCTCTCAAGACTTCCTTCCACCCCTTCATGACTCTTAGGATACTTTTCTCTCCTTGGAAAACATATCCCTTCTTGTCGAATTCACCAAGAGAAAGCAGATTTCTCTTCAAATCAGGAACATACCTGACTTCAGTCAACAACCTTATTGACTCATCATGGAGCTTGAATCTCACAGATCCAACATCTGCAATCTTGCAAGCCTTGTTGTTTCCCAGCAATACTAATCCACCATCTTGATCACATAGTTCCTCGAACAAGTCTTTGTTTGGAGTCATGTGCCAAGTGCAACCTGAATCCATAATCCACTCTCTTCTCGAGTCACTGCTTGAAACCACAAGAACATCAGATGATTCGAAATCATCTTGAACAATGGCTGCATTGCCATTATCCTTACCTCCATGATCTTTCAGGCGTTCAGGGCACACCTTTCTTGTGTGACCCTCCTTCTTACAATGATAGCATCGAATGCCAGATGCTTCGCCATTGTAAGACTTCGACTGGCTTTTGCCCTTCTTGTCGAACTTACCATTCTTTCGCAAGAATTTTCCTTTAACGGCCAAACCTTCACCAACAGTCGAAGGTTTATGCTCCTTTCGTTCGTTCAGGTCCTTTGAATATAGGACTGATTGAACTTCTTCAAAGGTCAGGGACTCCCTTCCATACAAGAGAGTTTCTTTGAAGTGAGCATGTGATCGAGGCAAAGCGCACAATAGTAACAGCGCTTGATCTTCATCATCAATCTTTACATCGATATTTTCAAGATCAAGAATCAGCTTGTTGAACATATCCAACTGCTCAACCAACACTTTGTCTTCAACCATCTTGAATGAATACAAAGCCTGCTTCAGGTAGAGTCGATTTACCAGCGATTTGGTCATATACAAACTTTCAAGTTTCGCCCATAACCCTGATGCCGTCGTCTCCTTTGATACCTGTCGTAGAACCTTATCACCAAGGCTCAACAGAATTGCGCTGTGTGCTTTCTCGATCATAGTTGTCTTCTCCGCTGCCGTTAATGCAGCATTCATGCCTGCCTTTCCCTTCAACGCTTCCAAACAACCCTGCTGAACCAGTAGGGCTTTCATCTTCAAGCGCCACAGACCGAAATCATTCACTCCAGTGAACTTTTCAATCTCATACTTTGTTGAAGGCATCTTCTCCACGCTCACCGCACCAATTTGTTGTGAAAAACGATACCAATAACAAAGTATAATAGGGAATTAGAGAGGATAAGAAGAACACAAGAATTGGTTATAACTGCTATTCTTTTACTTTCTCTTAAAACAAGATTACAAGTTTACAAGAATAACAAATAACCTCTCTCATCCTAAATTAGGATTTGCAGCTTAGCAATGATGAGAGACTAGTATGCTATTTATAATAAAACCTAACATACTAACTAATGGGCTTTTTCAGCAAGGCCCATTACACAAGCCAACTTAATAAACAAGCTAACTTAACAAATTAGGGTTTAAACACTAAAACCTAATTTAACATGCTAACAACCCTAGCATCTTCGACATCTGCATGCTAGACCCATCTTCGACTACAACATGCACACTTCGACACCAGCATGTGAACAATCCTTCGACTTCATGCTTAACTCTGTCGAACTGTCGAACCAAGAAACTACCCTTCGACAATACTAGAGTTCGATCCAATATCTCACAACTTTCAAGTTAACTTTCTATTAGTTCCCACGTAAATTTATGCATGTACAATAGTTATCTTTAGTTTTCATTCATCTATTCCCTCACCCAATGTAGTTCATAATACTATAAAAGTACTAAAAAAAATTGGAAGGTAGAGACGAAGTCGATTTAGACAATGACCGTATCTTAATTGATGATACTATGTCTCAAACTGAACTTATTGTGGTTACAAATAAATCACATAGATTTTCATTAATAATGCACACAGAACTTTCTCAATGCAACTCTTAAGTTAGAGATAGTTTATAATTTGTTTAACACAAGTTTTGGTTTTATCCTCATATTTTTATTTTTTATTTATGTTTTCCATTTTCCTTTTTGTTATTTCCTCTTTTTAATTAATTATTTTTTCTGCTTAAAATAAATAAACAAATAATTACTATTATACAAAGTACCCTACAAGTGAGAGCAAGTAAACAGACTTGAACCACACTTGATGTAAAAGAAAAAAAAGAAAAAACATGTTATAGACATTTCATATTTTAACTGACAACTCTTAGAGGTGTGCTATACTTACATTTGAAATTTACACCCTCAAGCCTACACCGTATATACTATATGAGAGTAAGATACAATTAAATGCATGCACACATTTCTAGGTGAAATTAAATATTATAAAAAATTAAAAAACCGTATAAAATACGGTGTAATGTCATATTTTTGTGTAAACTTAGCATTCTTGCAACTCTTATAATAAAGGAAAATATCTTGATAAAGAAGCAAAGATCATGCTTCTGTGCAACGGGTCTTTAAGCTATTTGATAAGTGCTTTTGCTATTTCATTTTATTTCTGTCCTGCTTTTCAAATTTTACAGTTGGATTTGATACTCTTCAATCTTTGAACTAAACGGAAGGTTCGAGAAGAGAAAAGCACATTATTTTATGTAGTAACAAAAAAAAATTAGTGTTTACTTTTAGAAAATATTTTGGATTTTTATTTTTAATTTATTAATTACAAGATATATGAGACTTTTAAAATGAATAATTGTGATGAGGAGAAAATAAAATACAATAAAGAAATTATATATTTTAAAAAAGAGAATAGAATATGCATGTCAATGTAAAATAATAATCTTTATTGTTATATTTTAAAATTATTTTAATGATATTTGTAGATTGTTGGTTTTTTATTGGAAGTATGTCCATTAAGCTCATTTTAAAAATAATAAATTAAAATAATATTTTCTTTTTAATTTTTATTATTTTAAAAATTACACAATTATTTACTTTTAAAAATTTAATATTTTCCCGTGAAAGTGCATTAAGCATTGTTGATCTTTGTAGCATCTATTTGAGTGTTGATGTTTATATACAACATCTCTTGTTCCAACCAGAGTGTTTGAGGATTCTTTTCCTAAAGAAGAAGATTCAAATGATGAGAACATAGTAAATCTTAAGAAAGAAGATTTGATTTTAAAATTTTATGATGAAGTAGTTAGATGGGATAATGTGCAGAATGATCAGGGTGGTGATGTTAATGTTGGTGAGGGGTTGAATGATGATGAGGTGCAGGGGTTGAATGATGATAAGGTGCAGTGCAGGGGCTGAATGATAACCTGGGTGGTGATGTTAATGTTGGCGAGGGGTTAAATGATGTTGGTGAGGTGCATGATGGGATAGAAACTAATCAAACTAATATTGGTGTATTGAATGTTGGTGCAAGCTTTGATGATAATGATGATGAGAGTTATAATTATGATAGTGCTTTGGAAATTATTTTCGACGATTCTAATGAGAGTGAAGATTCTGATGAAGAACAAGTTGGTAATATAATTGACTATGAGGAAAGTCAGAAGGGAACTAGGAAAAATAAGAAATATAATGGGAATAACACGTGAAGAAACAAAGGAGGGTGAAAATGAGATTGAAGAGTTAAACAGTGGATGTGAAAGTGATGGAAGTAGTGGACCAATCAAGAAGAAGTATCAAATGTTTAAGTTACATAAAGATATGTCAAATTATAAATGGGAGTTGAGAATATATTTTAGTACAAAAAATAAATTAAGGAAGCAGTAACACATATTATCCAATTTGGTAGCAACTTTAAGTTTAAGAAAAATTAGGTTTGTGCATTGCACGAGTTTATAACATAAAATTAGATGACAATAGTTCATTGATTAAACAAAGTTTTAAAATACTATAATATAATTTAATATTAATGTCAACAAAAATTAATAAAATATGTAAAATTTGATAACTCCTATGAATTTAGACTGTAAATTTGATAAATATTTTAGAGATAGTTAATTTTTTTTATATATGAAAGAAATTACAGAAATTGATGTATTATCTCTTTCAAAAATAATAAACTATTTTGGTTAGGAAATTTTATCTTTTTTTCATTTCATTTTTATTATATATTTGAAAACAAATGTGTGTAACACACTAGTACTCGTGCTAACACACGGATAACACACTAGTGTCGTTTGAACGCACGGGTAACCATACCAAAATCTGTGCGAACGCATGGGTTATTACATTTTTTGTACAATTAAAAAATATAAAAATAAAAATATTTAAAACAATGTTTGAATCCAAACACAAGAAAAATGTGTTGTTTTTTTAATTATTGATGTATGTAATATTTTTATTTTGAAATTATTTTTAATTTAAGATATAATGTTTTTAAAGATAATATATGAAAAATTGAAATATATATTATTGATGTAAAACAATTTTGGAAAAATAATTTTATTTTAATTTTAATTTTTTTTAAAAAAATAATAAATTAATTTGGTTAAACTATTAAGTTTTTTAAATTTATAATTTTTATTACATTTTAAAAATAAAAACGTGCATAACACACCAGTACCCGTGCGGACGCAAGGGTATCCCACTTGTTTAAAATAAATATAAAAATTTGAAAAGTTGGTTTAGCTTGAGAAATTTTGTGAGATTGTCACATAAGCATATGATGCTAGGATTTTGTCTAGGATTGTCATCAAGACAACTTTAGATTTATATTAAGTAGATAGATGACAAACAAAGAATTTGGGTTAGATGTAAAGAGGGTTGTGACTGGGAAGCATACTATTCCAAGTTGCCCAAGGAGAAAACTTGACAACTTAGGAAAGTAATTGACAACCACACATGTAGTAAAGAATAACAATGTCAAGATGATGAGTACAAAATGGTTGAGAAAGAGGATTTAAAATTTCCTACAAACAAATCCTAGGATGAAGATAAAGGATATAAAGAAAAAGGGTAAAAGGAAATGAAATGTAGGGATTAACAAGACAAAGGCAATTAGGACTAGATTTGCATCTAAGGACATGATTGATGGTTCATTTCTAGGGGATTACACACAAATTTATGACTATTGTCATGAAATCTTAAGAACAAATCCTGGATCAACAATCAAATTAAATGTCCAACCTCTCCAATAACGGATTGATGATAGAAAACCTCATTTAAATATATTATACATATGTTATGTTGCATGTAATGAGAGCTTCCAGCTATGTAGGCATGTCATTGGTCTTGATGGATGCTTCTTAAAATGAATTTATGGAGGGCAGATTTTGACAGTAATTGGTAGAGATCCTAATGATCAAATGTTGCCATAGCTTTTGTTGTTATGGAGGGGAAACAAAATATAGATGGTCATGGTTTTGGGAGCTTCTGATTGATGATTTATAAGGTAGGAATGAGTGTCTTTCCCACGCATTTATTTCTGATCAGCAAAAGGTATGTTGTATTTATGTTAAGTTTTCATGTTTTTTCTTTATGTTATTTCTGCTTGATTAATGTGAGTATTTCTGTATGTTGTATTCTAGGGTCTACTATCTGCAATGGTTGAGCTACTACTTAATGTTGAACAAATATTTTATGTAAGACATTTGTATAACAAATTGGGGAAGAAGTTTCCTGAAAAGTTATTGAAAGAAATTATATGGAAGGCTGCCAAATCAACTTATCCACAAGCATGGGAAAAATAAATGAGAAGAATTAAAGATTTCAATGAAGAGGCTTTTAACACATGATAAAAACACCACCTAGGTTTCAGATTAAATCATTTTTCAAGACACATTCAAAATGTGACTATGTTCTTAATACCATTTCTTAGGCATTTAATTGTCTCACTGTTGAATCAAGGGCTAAGCCGCTAGTGAATGTGCTAGGAGAAATCAGAACTCGCCTTATGGAAAAGTGGGCAAGTAATAGGATGAGATTCCCATACTTATGTGAAAGGGATGTTTTACCCAATATTAAGAAGAAAGTGGAGAGAGCCAACACATACACCAAGTCAAGGGAGGCCAAATAAGTTGAGTGTTAGGAAGGCATCATCATCTCGTCTGGTGTTACATAAGGTCCAACAACCAGATTAAGTGCAACAA